>NW_027397087.1:23579574-23698164 GCF_003265705.2 Callorhinus ursinus
GAAAGAAAGAAAGAAAGAAAGAAAGAAAAAGAAAGAAAGAAAAGGAGAAAGAAAGAAAGAGAAAGGAAATGTGTATGTCTTCAGCATTAACGGAATTGCCAGTACCTGCCACCCAGCCTCATGTCTCTTTCTGGGTCATCACTGAGCTCAGTTTCCAACTCATTTCTAGGTCAACACATTCAAGGTAGGGAGTAATGACTATGTCAGCAGCTTCTATGTCATTGGGGCCTTAAAATTCTCTCCTTTGGTGTTCCAGGTGCCACTAAGGGTGTGGAAGTGTGGCTGGTTCATCACATCATCATCATCAACATAGCTACCACTTAGTCAATTCACATGGTGTCCACCATATGTCAAGAACCATTTCAAACACTCTACACGAAACAACTCACTCTTTACAACTTTACGAGGAGAGACTATTGTAATCCACACATGGCAGATGAAACTGAAGCACAGGGAAGTGACTTGCCCAAGTTCCCATGAGTACTAAGATGTGCAGCCAAGAGCGTTTCCTCAAAATGAGGAAACCTGCTTCCAGAGCCTCTGCTCCTAACCTCTCTCTTTACCTCCACTCTAATAAGAATGACAATCTGTATGGCACATAGCTATGTCTGCTAACACCATTTCCCTCTCTCGCTACTTCCCTCCTTCCCTTTATAGTAAAATTCCTCAAATTTCTCAAACCACACAACTAGGCATATAGCCAACACTCAGTGAATAGGTGTTAAAAGGATAAATCTCACATGCCACTCTGTGATCAGTTGGTTATGGCTACCTGAAATCCCATGTTCATAGCAAGTGTTCCCTGAGCTTAGCAGGAAGAGCTTAGCCAGCATCAGTTAGTGATGCAGTAATGGCATCAGGCTTGCCAGGCATGTGCCCTCCCCACTCTACCCCTGCATCTTTTCTGTGGGCACAGTTCGGACCCAGTGAGCCTGTGCCAATGATAACAAAGTTTATGCTTTGTCAAGGGCCCCAGATCAAGCAACTCATTCCACCATTTAACATTCATAACATTAGGAAAAAATATTTCTCTCCTAATTCTCAATACAAATGCCAAGATTCAGTTTGTCTGTTGGCTCCTGGTTATCTTCTGTGGAGGCAAAGAATAACTGGTTACTGTTAGTTTTGAACTAACTACATAAAACACAGAGAATAAACATTAAGAAATGAAAACTATATGACTTCCAGTGGGGGGAGTTTTAACCTTGAATACTGTCCAACAAGAGAATTCAGAGTTTATGTAGGAGTTTGAAAGCAATTTTCAAAATGGGTAAAATATTTACGTAGCCCATGAGAATACCACCAGCGCGAATCATAGGGTGGAATGCAACATTCATGAAAGTCCAATCTGCACCATTGCCAATGGACTTAGAGATCCCCTTTGAAAACATTACTCTTCTTCATGCACTCACAAAATATCTTCTGATTGTCTACTGTGTTCTTGGCGTGGCTTTAGGTCTAGGGAGTTCAGCAGGGGATTAAACGGAGTCCCTGCCTCGAACATCTTGTCTTCCTCCAATAGCATGATTTTCTGGCTGGCTCCTCTCACCCCAGTTACATAGTCAGAATTCAGGTGTCTAAGAGACTTCCATGCTCAGCATCAGCTCTTTGTCTCGTATCACATGGAGTGTAAGGCAGTAAGTGGGACAGCCCACGCAGTTTTACTCAGCCTGTCAGTGTTTCATTGGTTTTCTTCAAATCCACAACTTTGTTTTCTTTTATGAAACAAGAGGCAGAATTCTATCACCCAAGTCCAAGTATTACTTTTGCCGGATTCTGGGTATCTTTAAGGTAGTGACTGGCCAGGTTCCTCCTGGGGAGAGTGGAGAAGTCTGGTGTGAGAAAGGCCTGCAGCAGCATCGTGGGCACCAGGTCTATTCAAGACCCATCAGTCAGACTGAAACTTGGAAGCATCACAGGCATGTGGAACAGGTCTGGGTAGGCACATGGATGATGTAAAGGGTTCAGTTTTCAATTTCTTGGCCATAAGAGAACTTTGGAAAATCCAAGAAGACAGGCCTATTAGATAATGGGAAATACAATCAACGAGCCATTCAGCATCCCATCATTGTATTGGTGATCACTGACTTGCAGGAACTACAGATCAAGGGAAAGAGGGTTGAGGATGGAGTTCTAGGGCACATCAACATTTCACGCATTATCTCATCTGACCCTCGCCATAACCACTGTGGTAGGTGGAATGGAGATTATTTTAGTCTTATTTTATAGAAGAGAGATGAGAAGTTCTGAGAGATCAGTTTGTTCAAGGTCTCATGGAGCAACGTCAAGAATAGGCTTCGTGGGACCCCCTTCTGCAACATCACTACTCTTCAACATGGCCTTCTAGAGAGAAAGACTATATTACCCAGATTCTGTTGTTTCTTCACTTTTGATGATGACTCTGACAACTCCTTCCTTATATATGGGAAAGGGAGAAAAGGTTGCATCAGCTGGATTTCCTCTATATGCTGCGGATGGGACATAAAACCAGAGTCTTAGCCTCTAAGATCTAAGCATCTTAGAAGATTCTCGTCACCCTGCCTATCGCTCACTGCCCTCCAGCTCCAAACACACTTCTTTTTTCCTACTAAAATCTGAGCCAAAGAAATGTAGCTGAAACCCTGACAATTTTTGTATTTTTGTAACACAGCGGTCCAGACAAAGATGAACAGATTCGAGCAAAAAAATTTTTTTAATAAAGCAAGGTAAAAGTAATTTCTGCTTTGTAAATGTCGAGCCTCACCTTTGTGTGCTTTGAAATTCCTTGGCCATGCATTTAATTTTGGGGAATCTGAGTTTATTAGAGGAATGCTGGGAGGAAGAAGTCTACATGCCCTCCCAGCTCAGTGTTAGATTTAACCATGAGTGTGTCTGCTTCCATTTGTTTGAGGTGTTATAACTATGAGACACAGTGATGGTCTGAGTCTCTCCCTTGTCTACGTGGAGTGAAGAGTAGGATATTTGCTTGGCTCTGTTTAGAGCAGTAACCAGGGGATGGATAAGGAGATCCTGAATTATAGTACCTTTTGAGAAGAGGAGTCTCAGCTTATCCCATCCTCTCCATATCTGTCAACAAATTTCCCGAAACTTCCAGGGAACAAAATTAGCCTACAGCACCTCTTGGGAAGTCCAGTGGAGGGCATTGGGACTGGTTTTTCTTAACAGGGCATTACCCGTGGGAGGATGATTTACAAAAAACAGAGTGATAAGAACTACCCCTACCATTTTATCCTGCAATTTATCTGGACACTGTGCTAAAAATGTTACTCCGCCATCTCATTTAATATTTGCAAAACACCAGTGAGAAGTATAATTTTCTCCATTTTACAGATAAAAAAAACCAAGACTCAGAGATCTCACGTATTTGCCGAAATTCACAAAGCTGGTAAGAAGTAGAGCAGTGAGGGTCTGACTTCAGTGTCCAAAGTGTTCCTCCCACTCTATGGCTGTTGCTTTGCCCAGGTGGGGACTCTGTCCCTGGGCCTGCAGCCCTTTGGAAGGGAGTTCATTTCAAACTCAGCTGGCTGTTTTCTGCGTCAGCCTCCTGCCCTGGATGGGGCTCACACAGTGCCTGATCACACCGTGGTGCAGTGGGGCTGGAGAGCTAGTAAAAAATGGAGGGCAAGGTTGCCACATTTAGCAAATGAGAATCCAAGATGCCTAAGTAAATTTGAATTTCAGATAAACAATGAAAAATTTCTTAAAATTTTTTTTAAGTAGGTTCCTTGCCTAACGTGAGGCTTAAACTCGTGACCCTGAGATCAAGAGTCTCGTGCTCTCCTGACTGAGCCAGCCAGGCGCCCCAGCAATAAATCATTTCTTTTTTTTTTCTTTAAGATTTTCTTTATTTATTTATTTGACAGACAGAGACCCAGCGAGAGAGGGAACACAAGCAGGGGGAGTGGGAGAGGGAGAAGCAGGCTTCCCGCCGAGCAGGGAGCCCAATGCAGGGCTCGATCCCAGGACCCTGGGATCATGACCTGAGCCGAAGGCAGACGCTTAACGACTGAGCCACCCAGGCGCCCCAGTAAATGATTTCTTAATATAAGTATGTCCCAGACACCACATAGAATATACTTATGCTGAATTTTTTGTGTGGTCTGTCTGAAATTCAGTCTCAACTAGGAGACCCGTCTTGAGCCTGGCATCACGAGATGGCCTTCAACCAGCGTAGTGCTGGGCTCTGCTCTGCTTCTCAGCTTGGCTCTTCAGGCAGCCCTTCCCCTCCCAAATTTCTCCAATCTCCAGAGACGCAGCCTGCTTTCCTCTCCTTTTGGTGCCACTTCCCAATCCCAACGGAAAAGTTACCTAGAGTCCTCATACTTCCCAGCTGGTTTCTGGCCCCCCAGAGAAGCACACACTCTCTCTCGTTTCCTCTTCCGGGTGTTTCACTAACTGTAACAAGAACACCAACAGGGTGGTAACAGGAGTAACAAGCATGGAGAAAGCCCGAAGCTTCCAAAACGATTACAATGTTCTCTTGGTATTTATTTCCTGCTTTCTCAGCAACAACCCCTCCCCTCCAGCTTCCCCCGCCCCCCAGGGTCTCTCTGAACCGGTTCTAGACTTCTCCTCAGAGTGGTGCCAGAGTCCGTCAGGCCACAGGCTTCTGGCCGTGTCTTTTCATTTCCAGAGCTGCCCATTCACCAGTCATCCCCCTCCACTGCCCCTTGACCTGAACAAGGCCAAATACTGTCTTCGCCCCACGCCACTGTGTTAGTTGAAGCTGAAGCCAGAGGAGAGGTGCCCCGCTCCTTCACGGACCCACTGGAGTGCCTGTGCAGGAGCTATCTCAGGAAACGGACTCCCTTCTCTCTCTACCATGCCGAATCCTTGCCCTCAAATCCTAAGTCCCGGGCAGCTCCAGCCATGCTCCTGCTTCAAACCCCTGCTCCCCGCACCATTGCGTGAGCTTGGTGCTGCCCCATCAGCCAGCACTGCAACTCTCCCATTTCGCTTGGTTTCTGCCAGTCTGGCTCCTCGCATGGCCGGGCACCTCAGGATGAACTGTCATAACCTGGCAGCCTTCTGGCTGATTCTGGACCACAGAGGTTTTTTTTGGGGGGGGAGAGGGGAACTGTACAATGTGTTAAAAAATTAGCTAACATTATAATTTTTTCATTATCGCTTCTGCTTCTGGCTTCTCATTACAAAACAGAAGACCCAGTGCCCAGAGGCCCACATTCCTGTACATTCCGGGGTGCCTGCACACCCTGGTTCCCCACCTCCCTTCTCCGGTCTCCTGCCAGGCCCCTGTCAGGACTGACAGCCAGTCCTTCACTGGAGAATTACAGGCCTTCCACACACGAATGGCAGACCATAAATGGACTCCCGATAAACACATTATATAACAGGCGGAGACCCAGGCAAATTATAGTATTTTTTTAAAAAATGAGTGGTTAAAATGCTTCTACAAGAAATCATTTATTTTCTCTGATGACTGGATAGGCTACTTTGAGGACTTTTGAAATACATGCATATGGTTATTCTGATTGTCCTTTATAGGTTTAGAACCAACTGGATCTAGTGCTATAAAATATATAGACATTATAAAATTATGTCTCATTAAATTTAAAGGAAAAGTTTTTTGGTAAATCATTGCAAATTTGCTCACTGAATTTACTTCAAAATACTTTTAAGGTTACAGATGGAGTTCCAATCTGCCAAATCCTGTGGAATCAGGTGTCTCTTCATTTTTGCCAATATATGAGTATTAATGGGCAAAAAACGTGGACAAGTGAACAGAATATGGAACTTCATTCTCCTTCTGCTAAGAGTCAGAGGAAAAGAACATGTTTGCCAGCATCTTGATTAAAACACCGCAAGCAAAGATGATACTGTGTCTCTTCACTATTCCCCAAAGCAGAAAAATATCTTGTGCTGACTATCGAGAATGGTACTGTTCGGCGTCAGAGTTCAGAAGCTGCTATGGTAGATCATTTCACCTAAAAAGTTATCCCACCAAATAATTAAGAAATATCTTTTCTTGCAAGCATTTGAGAATCATTTTGCAAAAATAAAGCTTCCCTGATGAATCAATCCATAAACCTATGCAAAATATTAACGTGTCCGTCATACAATTTCTATATTCATCACACTATAATGTACATCTTAATGGAGAAATGTTTTCTTTCTTTCTTTTTTTTTTTTAAGATTTTATTTATTTATTTGAGAGATGGGGAAGGAGCAGAGGGAGAAGAGCAAACAGACTCTACGCTGAGCTCAGAGCCGGACCTAGGGCTCGATCCCATGACCCTGAGATCATGACCTAAGCCGAAATGAAGAGTCAGATGCTTAACCAACTGAGCCTCCCAGGCACCCGTGTTTTCTTCCTCATTTTTGTCAGAGAGAATTTACCCCACTTGTCCAAATTTGGCTGCATTGTTAGAAGAAATCACAGAACTACAGAGTCACAGATTTTAAAGTTTCAAGGTGCCTTGGTGCCGTGGGGGATGCATTTTACCCCTTTTCCATCATCAGAGTTCATTGGAGGAAGGCAGGACAGTACTGGCTTACAGAGAGTGTTCTGGGACCAAGCTCTGCATCAGGCTCCCTGCTCAGCGGGGAGTCTGCTTCTCCCTCTCCCTCTGCCTCTGTCCCCAGCTTGTACTCTCTCTCAAATAAATAAATAAATAAAATCTTAAAAAAAAATTCCCACTTGTCTCAATTTTCATGAAAGGTAGATATTCATAAAAATGTAATGAAGACTTGCCTGTCCATCAACATGGCGAAACACAACATTTTCTTATTCCATTCAGCTGAGGACACATTTTTTTTAAACAATGAACTTAATATTGCAGAAATACACTTCAAAATCGGGGGCGGAGGTAGAGAGAAAAGGATGGTGAACACCAAGGGATATAGAAGGAAAGAGGGAAAGCCCACCCACCGCCTTCCAACAGGGTAACTGAACCTAAGGGGACAGTGAGAGCTTCAAGGCTCCCAATAACAAGAAAGACACCCTCCCCTTCCTGACACTCCCACCTTCTGGCTTCTGAGATGCTGTGCACTTTGACTCTCCAGCTCTTGACACTTGGCTTCTGCCCCTTTCTCCATCCCTGGGGCTCAGTCCTTAGCATTCTGCTGCAGATCCCCTGCAAGGCTGTTCCTTCACTGTGGTGTTGGCCTCCCACTAATCCATCCCAATATCAAGACATGTCCAAACCCAGCATCACCGTAAGAGCAGCACACATCCAGAGGCTTTCAGACCGCTTTCCTTGAGATACCCTGCCGTCACCGGAATATACACGAATACATGTGAAAGAGAACCTACTGTGTGCAAGCCACCACAGGGGATGCATTTTAATCTTTTTACGTCATCAGAGTTAATTGGAGGAAATGCAGAACAATATTGGCTCAGAGAGAGGGAGCTGGAAGTGGACCCCACCTGGGCAGAGCACATGTGCATGGGACCCATTTACTGCTTTCATCACTTGCCTTCGTGGGACTGCGGCACATCTGGATCCCATTACAATTATGAAAGGTGCAGGCTTCGTGCTTGCTCCAAAGCCCAGCTCTGATTTCACAACCAGCCTGGAGAAGCAGGAGGCAAGTAAATACTTCCTGTTCCATTTGTAATCAACATGCACTTGACATCAATAAACTGGGATAATTACATTATCATTATCATTACCATCATTATTATTGGACACAATCGAGGAGACATTAATAGAGATTTCTGCAGGATCCTCTGGGGACAGATGGGACTCACACTGGAGTGGGAGGGTGGAGTGGGATGCCATTTGTCACTTTCCTTAGCCAAGTAGATGAGGCAACTCTTTAAATGCTCTCAAAAGACGTAAAGGGGGGTTGAGGGGTGGGAGGGACGGGGTGGCTGGGTGACGGACACTGGGGAGGGTATGTGCTATGGTGAGCACTGTGAATTGTGCAAGACTGTTGAATCACAGACCTGTACTTCTGAAACAAATAATGCAACATATGTTAAGAAAAAAAAAAGAAGAAGATAGCAGGAGGGGAAGAATGAAGGGGAGTAAGTCAGAGGGGGAGACGAACCATGAGAGACGATGGACTCTGAAAAACAAACTGAGGGTTCTAGAGGGGAGGGCGGTGGGGGGATGGGTTAGCCTGGTGATGGCTATTAAAGAGGGCACGTTCTGCGTGGAGCACTGGGTGTTATACACCAACAATGAATCATGGAACACTAAAAAACAAAACAAAACAAAACAAAACACACCCAGCTGCTTGGGGGGAAAAAAAAAAGACGTAAAGATCCGATCCCTAGAACAGCAATCGATGGCTTCTATTGTTTCTTCCACACAAGATGACAAGGTTACCAGGCCTTGGGCATTTTCTGGAACACCAGAACATTGGAGGAGGAGGGATCTTTAAAGAGGTCCAGCCTCTTTTCCTCTTTTTTATTTTATTTTCTTATTTTATTTTTGCTGTTGAGGAAATGTAGGCCAAGGGACTTGTTAGCACATTCGTTTGTAGAACTCAAACTAGAACTTCAGAGCTGGCTTGTCCACTTCCTCCACTGGCTAGGAAGAGCTGAACCAGGCTACCTTCACTCTTATAGGGCAGTTTTCTCACCAGGAATTAAACTTTCTAATGGCTCAAGACTCTTCACTTTGGCCCTTAGGACTTCTATTGTTCATTATCCAATGTAATATACATATTTGGGAAACAGCCACTTGGCTTCTCCCCTGAAAACAGAATTGCAATGAGTGAACTTTACAACAGACTAGTGTGGGTTGTTAGACACTGGCAAGAATCGTGGAGAGATTTTTTTCCTTTTGAAAAACCTCTATATTGGCGATATATATCTATATCTTACTTGGACATACTCTTTGTTGGGTGGTTTCCTGTCATCAAATGAGTCCTGAAGGGGTATGGATGGTGGTGGAAAGAGAAACAGATTATTTTGCGTTATCCATTATTTCGTGTGATATCACACCCACAATGCTGCTGTGTGTTTAGAATTGTTTGTTTGAGGGGTGGGTAAGTCATCCAGTCAATGAAACTAGCTGGTAGTGACAGACGGTAACCAGACTTACTGTGGTGATCACTTTGCCATGTACACAAAGGTTGAGTCACTATGTCATATACATAAAACTAATAGAGTATTATGTCAATCAGATAGTTCACTAAAAAAGTTGTTTTCGATGAAACAACCTGAGACATCCCTACTCACAAAGCACGTGCACACGCACCTGCACACCACCTTTTTTTTAATCTTCATCTTCATTACTTTTCACTCCATCATTTGTACGGAAATGTATAAAGAGAAACAAAACCACCCACAATCTTTACACTCACAGCCGTGTCTGGTGTCCCCCGTGCATGGGTGGTAACCACTGGATGGAATCTTCCCTGAATGTATCCCTAGCCCTTTGAGTCTTTGATTAATAAAAAATAATACTGTTGATTCTAAAGTTATTTTCATTATGATTGGAAAAAAACAAAATATGATGAATAAGCAAGTCTTTACTTAGAGCCGCCTCCTCAGGCACTTCTTTGGTGAACACTTTAAAAGAAATAAATTATGGGACACCTCTTGGCTGCCATGATCAATCATGTCAAAGTGACCCTTTCCAAAGGCAGCTTTTCCGTTTAGGAAAAGGACAAAGGAGTCAATCCAGGGTGGCTGCTCTAAAGAACTAGCTGGACAAACGCAGACAGGTGTCCTTTTCCAAATGTGGGTCTCTGGCTCATTTCCTTCAATTTGCTCACCTTTCTTGTATGAAATGACCTGATTTTCCTCAACATCTTGATGACTTATTGTAAATAAGGGTTATTTATAAGCGATCTTCCTGGAGCACCAGCAGAATTATGTAATGGCTTCCCAAGAGGTCAGCTCAGCCTTGTAACTCCTCTTCTTCCAATTCAGGGCCAAAACAAGAAAATAAAACCTCATTTAACTGTTTATTCAACCCAAAGAAATCTGGCTCCGGGGCCTGCCAAGATTTTACAGTGCCAGAGGCAAGGGGGTGAGAAACCAGAAAGGGAAAGGAGGAAAGAGATTTGTAAAATGTGGGCAAAGCACGGGGAAGAAAACAGCTCACACGGCATGAGCTTCCTGCCTCCGCAGACCCTGTTTATGAAATCTGAGCTCCAGCACCCCCAACACATGGAGCCAGGATACAAAACGGATGGAATATGAGAAAACTTCAAGCCATTTCCTGACTTCTACAGTGTGTTCTCACCTTTTACCAGTTGGGCCTCAGACCGGACAGGTGCGAACAGCATTTCCTTCACATGGGGTCCCTGTTCCCTGGTCCCTGTTCCTTGGGGTTCAGAGGGGCTGCATGATAGAAGGGACCTCAAAAGGTCATCCATCCCTTCGATCCTGCCGCCTCCAGGCAACAGTGCCTTGCCATTGAAGATTGCATACTTTGTTTTAGAATATTCCCCGATCCCCCGTTGGTCATCTGTTTCAAGGTTGAACCATTCTGTTTTCAAAATGTTTGCTACTTAGAAGCAAGAGAGAAGGGAGAGCTTTATAAAAAACAAACCCTGGCTTATATTCCTTCCAAATGCTCTTCCGTCTGTTACCTTGTGTCCTAGGTGACAGGCAAGGCAAGTAAGTTTTCGCTGCACTGAGGTCGGGGGATGAAACAGGTTGCTTCGGTGTCACAGATCACTGATAACTTATATCCCCCATGACAGCCAGATCTTGTGGCTCTCGGAAAGGCGATCTCTCTGTGTCATTAAAGTATCGAGAAGCAAATGGAAGGCTGAAATGCAGAACCAGTGAGTGTAGGCAACACATTCCAGAATATGAGCTGTGAAGGGATGCATATCCCCACGCAAGTTAACAATGTCCAAAGGAGGCTATTTATTTATTTAAGATGGAGGATGCCTGTGTTTATGGGGTAAGCGGAGGGAGACAGTGAAGACAGTGAGGCTGAATAAGCAGGGGGAAATGTCTGAAAGAGGGAATAATTAACAGAGCAAAAGCCTGGCGGGGAGAGGGTAGTCTGTGGTATAGAACTCAGGTGCAGCAATTAACCTTGGGCATCAGAAGGACATCACGTCTTCTGAGATGGCTGGGAAAGAGATGCAGGTGATGGTGCACGAAGACAGCTTGTAGGTAGAAGTGGAGGGAGCCTATCCGATAGCAGGGGTAAAAAGTCATCTGCTGAGCGTGGGTGGCAGGGCTTACTGGGGGTTCAAGGAGGGTCTGGGGATTCTTAGTGGCCCCCGAGGGAGTAGGAAATCATTACCCAGGGGATGAGAAGCTTTGCAGAGCAGACTAGAAGGCAGGGAATGAGTGATGACTTCCATCCAGGGTCGTGTGGGACTTTTTCTAGCATCAGTCAGCAGCCCAAGTTTGGAATGGGGATCTAGGCTGGTTGAGATAACCCAGAGCTGGAGGTTCACAGGAAAGTGTGTAGAGGGATTGTGGTATAGAAATTGAAGATGCTGGTTAGAAGGTTCTGGACTGTGGGGAGGAAGAAACAGAGCCAGAGGAGACTGGATGACAGTGAGAAAAACAGGAGGCAGGAAACTGGATGTCATGAAGGAGTTGAAGAGTCGAAGGCCTGGAAATGAGGATGGTGGGTCAGACGCTGAGACACTGGGATGTGAGAACCTTAGAGGTGGAGCAGTTCTGGGAGATGACACAGTCTCCAGGGTGGCCTCGAGAATGGGTAGCTAAAGAGGAATATAAAATGAGACTAACAATCTATCCACAACTTGTTCTTTGAGTAGGGAAACCTCTAAGACGTAGGGAAACTGGGGCCTTTGCCAGGATCCCACTTGGTGGTAGGGGGGTGCACAGTAGCCTACCCCTTATTCTTCTTTTCTGACCATAATTCAAACTCAACATTTTTTTTTTTTAATCCCAAAGGTCCTCTGCAAGAAGCTGACGGTTGATAAAGCTGCCTGCCCCAGGTGCTGTATTCTCACATAAGCTCTGTCCTAGAGGGGTGGCCCCCGGCCTCATCCAAACGTCTTTTCTGACGGGGGCACTGACAAAGATTCTTTGCTTGATCAAACTTTAGTCAGTCTCCTGAACCTTCTCTTAAGCCTCTCTGTGCACTTCTTGTAAAATCCTGTTTTAGCAAGAACTCTGCTAAGTCAGCTTGACGAGAACTCCTTCCCCTGGATATCTGATGGGGTTCCACATCCTCCAACCTCCCCCAGGTGGTCTGCTCACCCTGGCCTGTCAGGTCAGTTTAGCCAGAATCCCCTTTACCCATGATGTTTCCTCTTAGTAATTTTCTATTCACTGACCCCACCCCACTCCTTAGCTCTAAATTCCCACTTGCCCATGCCATATTCAGAACTAAGCCCAGTTCTATTCCAGGGTCTCTTATCTCCTATTGTAGTAGTCCTGAATGAAAAAAAAAATATATATATATAACAGATCAAATCCAAGCATATACAAAAAAGTTAATATGTCATGAAAAATGGGGCTTATTCCAGAAATGCAAATTGGCCTAAAATTTAAAAATCAATGCAATTAACCACATTAGCAGAGTAAATAAAACGTCTACGCAGAGTAAAAGAAAGCAGATTAAAAAGAAAAACCATATGATCATCTGAATGAAAAAAAGAACTATGTAGATGTTACATTCATTTATGATTAAAAACAACAACAACAACAGCTACCAGAAAACTAGTAATAGAAAGTAATTTCCTCTGCTTGATAAAAGCCATTTACGAAAAAACTAACAGCTAACATCTGACTTAATGGTGAAAGACTGAATGCTTTCTCCTAAGATTAGGAACAAGGTATATATGTCTGCTTAAAACACTATTTCAATTGTACAATAAAGGTGCAATAAGGCAAGAAAATAAATAAGTCATCCAGGTAGGAAGCTGTCTTTATTTTAAGATGACATGATCACTTATTTAGAAGATGCTAAGGAAATCTTTTTTAAAGTCAGGAGAACTAATAAGTGAGTATACAACAGCACTAAAATACATGAAATATTTGGGTATAAATTTTACAAAATATGTGTAATATCTGTATTACACGTATTTTGTATTACATACAAAAAACTACAAAACACTGATAGAGAATATTGAAGGATCTAATAAATGACAAGATGGTAATACCATATTCATGGATTAGAAAACTCAATATTGTTAAGATGTTAATTCACTCCAGATAGATCTATAGGTTCATTGCAATTCCAATCAAAAGCTATCTCAGCAAAAACTTTTCTTGTGGAAATCTACAAGTTCGTTAGAATTTTTTAATGGAAAACTGAAGGAACTAGGATAGCCAGAACAATTTTTAAAAAGAATAAAGTTGGATACTCACATCACCCAATTTTAAGACTCTCCATAAAGCTTCAATAATCAATACAGTGTGGAATTGATGAAAGAATAGACATATAATAAACCAATGGAAAGGAATAGAGAAGCCATCAGTAGACCCACACATTTACCTCAATTGACTTTTGTCAAAGGTGCAAAGGCAATTCAATGTTTTCAATAAATGGTACTGGACCAAACCGTCATATGGAAAAAAAAAGTTAAATACCTACCTGCAACATACACAAAATCTAACTCAAAATTGGTAAGATATAAATACAACAACTAAAACTATAGAACTTTTAGAAGAAACTTAGAAGAAAATCTTTGCTAATTTTCATTTCCTTGAAACATCACAAAAAAGCATGATTCACCTAAGAAAAAATTGGTAAACTGAGCTTCATCAAAATTAAGAACTGTTGCTTTTGACACTGTCAGGAGAATGAAAATACAAGTCAAAATTGGGAGAAAATATTTTTAAATTTTTTAAATCACATATTTGATAAAGGACTTGAATCAACATATATAAAGAACTCTCAAACTTTAATGAGAAACAAAATTTTAAAGTTGGGGGAAATATTTATTTATTTATTTATTTATTTTAAGATTTTTATTTATTTATTTGTTTGACGGAGAGATAGAGAGAAGCACAAGTAGGCAGAGAGGCAGGCAGAGGGAGAGGGAGAAGCAGGCTTCCCGCTGAGCAGGGAGCCCAATGAGGGACTCAATCCCAGGACCCTGGGATCATGACCTGAGTTGAAGGCAGCCACTTAACTGACTGAGCCACCCAGGTGCCCCTGGGGGAAATATTTAAACAGATGCTTCACCAACAAAGAAATACAGGTGACAGTAAACACGAAAAGATGGTCAACAATGTGAATCATTTGGGAAATGTTAATTAAAGCCACAGTGTGTTAACATTACCCATCTACTAAAGAGGCTAATAAAACAACAGCAACAATAAAAACCCCTAAGTATGAAGACTGAAATTCTCACACATTTTTCATAGAAATATAAAATGGTACAGTCACTTTGAAAAACAGTTGGGCAATTTCTTAATTTAAACATATGCTCCCTTGCAATCCCTCTTCTAGATATATATGTAGATATTTACCTGAGTGAAATAATAGCTAAGGTTCACACAATAACCTGTATGTGAATGTTTATAGCAGCTTTACATGTAACTGGCAAAAACTGGAACCAAATGTCCTACAAACTTGGGTAAACAAACTGTGGTTTGTATTTATACAAATGAACACTACTCATCAATAAAAAAGAATGAGCTACAAATACACAGAACAGCAGGAATGAATCTCAGGTGCATTAAACTAAGCCAGATTTAAATGCTATCTTGTGTAAATCCATTTATATGACATTTTTAAAAAAGCAAACTATAAGGATAGGAAACAGATCAGTGGTTACCATGAGTTTTGGGGGGGGGAGATGGAATTATTCTATATTTAAATTGTGGTGGAAGTTCTGCTGTATTTATCAAAACTTACAGAACTGTACATTAGAAAGGGTTACTTTACTGTATATGTATGTATGTTATATCTTATTTTTTAAGTGAAAAAAAAAAACCACAAACAAGATTTAGAGGTTAAATGGACTGAGATCCACAATTAGGAGTGGTAAAATTGGGGTTTGAATCCAGTTCTCTCTGACTCCAAAGCTTGTGTTCTTATCCACCAGAGGTGCCACGGGATCCCACCACAAAAATGTGGAAGCTCTGTCAGCCTGGGTTCCTGAACGACTATGTGAAATACAAACCGCTGCGTGTTAAGCCACAGATTGTGGGACTGTTTGTTACGGCAGCATAATGTGACCTGACCTGACTGATACAACCACGATGCTACACTCCCCGGTAGCTTCCTTTTGCAAGACCTGAGGATCTATGTAAGTTCCAGGTTAGAGCCCTGGAACAGCAGGGAGGAGACAGCTGTTGAGGGTCTAGAATCCCAGACTTTAGAAGCATCTACGCCGCTGGCTAGGTGACAAACTCCCACATAACTGGATATCCTGGGTTCAGTCTATAAAAAACTATGAAAGGTGGTGGTCCAGTTGCAAAACTTTGTAGACTCTGTGACTTGGCCCCCTATGGCTTTGCCCAGGAGCCATTTTCCTTGGTTTTAAGAAGTTAAGTCTCCCCTCGCAATCTCTCCAAAGGCCTTTGGGCACCAAGAGTATCCAAAGCCTTCCTGTTTGGAATCTAGCGCCCTGGCTGGCTCCTGCACTTTCAGGCTATGTTTTCCTGTGCAGGTTACAATGTTCTGTGGAAAATGTGAAGCAGAAATTGTTGTGATAAGCCCGGAGCGGAGGGGCCTCTGGGGAGCAGCCCTGGTGAGCTGGGTCACCTCATTTCGTGAGGGCCAGCCCTGGGGGAGGCTCCACAAGCTTAATTAAAGCCAGCAGGAGCCTGTTTGAAGCAAGAGGAGTGAAAGAGTGAGGGCAGCAAAGAGCAGGCTAAGCCAAACCCACCTCCTTCTGCTGGAGCCCAACCTGGGGAGTCCCACAGGCCGGAGCCCGGTCAAAACCAATGCGCAGGATGAATGAAGGACAGCACGGGGAGCACTGGGGGCGCCAGGGAGGGGCGCAGGGGAGAGGGCCTGGGCAAGAAGACAAGGGGGCTGAGCTGGGGGGGAAATCACAGTTCTTTGGACAAGCAGTTCCTAGGGCAGAGCTGCTCGTGGTAACCAGCTGCAGTGTGGGGGTCGAGGAACACAGAAATGCCAAACGAATGTGTCCATCAGAGGTACAGGGACATATTTTAATGCCAGATATTGCTACCATAGCTTCTTTTAGAAGGTTTGCTCCCAAGTCCCAGCCCTGGGAACCCTCTTCCTTCTGCAGGGTCTCCTTTTCTGCGCTGTTCATTGACCCATGCGTGGGTAAGTGCGGGGGGAAGCAGGGGGTCCAGCTTCGGTCCAGCTTCTCTCCCCATGTATCCCTAACCATAGTTGCCAGGGGCTTCATCTACAGACCTGGCAGATGCTGCCTCTGGTTTCTGGGGCTACTGGCCCCCATACCATGCTCTGCGGTTGAGAGGAATAGATATATCTTTTCCTTCCATAGCCATGAGCTTTGGGAGTGCTTCTGAGAGGACTTGACTTCTGACCAGCAGAGATGAGAAAGGGGTTGACGACAGGCCTGAGTATGAATTTGTACTCTTGTACTTTAATTTAGAGTTTGCAAAGCCTTTCCACCTGTCTTGTCTCATCTCCCCCAATTAACTACGAGATCATAAGAGCAGTTCTTATTCCCATGTTACAGATGAGGGATTAGAGGCCCCCCAAAGTTAAATGACTCCCCAAAGTCATAGGGATAGACTCAGGAAACTTTCCTACTGCTCCAGCCAGGACAGATTTGTTTTTGTTTTTGTTTTATCTTTGTCTGACATGGGACATTAGTAAAAGATTTCACTTGCTAAAAAATAAAATTATTTAGGGGTGCCTGGGTGGTTCCTTTGGTTAAGCGTCCAACTCTTGATTTGGGCTCAGGTTATGACCTCAGGGTGGTAAGATTGAGCCCTGCATTGGGCTCAGCCCTTCGTTGGGCTCTGCCCTGGGCACAGAGCCTGCTTAAGATTCTCTTTCTCTCCCCCCATGCCCCTCCCCCCACTCTCCTTCTCTCTTAAAAAAGAAAAAAAGCTTCAAAAAAAGAAAAAAGGAAATTGTTTAAAATAGCCGCAAAATGTTTGAAGATCAATGCTCTGATAAGATCAATGCTCTGATTTTTCTGTTGAGGAAAGAAATGAAATGATTTGCCCAAGTTCATGCTGAATAAGAAAGCAATGTGGGGCCAGACCCATTTTTCCTGCTTCCAGGCCAGTTTTCGTTTTCACCCAAAATATGGTTCTGGGCCAGACCTGTGCAGTGTCTTTACTCTCTGGTAATTCTCAGGCATTACTGTTCTTTCTTGCCAGGGTCCAGATAGAATCTCAGAATTTGAGGGAGGGAAAGAAACTGAGTCCCAGGCCAAAGAACGGGGTTTTACATTTCACCAACTGGGACACCAAGGCCAGGCAGCAATGACTTCCCCCACATCACACACCAAGCTAGAGGCAGGAACAGGATGAACCTGGGAGTTCCCAGGTCTTCAGGGCTGGGCTCTTCCACTGCACTGGGAGTCTGCCCCTTCTGCTGCCCCCTTGAACTGGCCTCCCAGGTCACCTTCCCCCAGCCTCGGCCCTGACTTCCTACCTCCGGAAATTCCTGACTCTTTCCTCTCTGACCGCCAATGGCCTCCTCCCTTGGCCTAGGATGGCCCGCCCCTCAGAGCCAGGCCAGTGCTCTTGCTCTTTCCTACCAGCTCACTCTTACTGCGGAGTTTCCCCTCCAGCCCCGCCCTAGCACTGGGTGCCAGGCGACACAGTTAAAGCTACCTGTGCCCAAGAAGAAAAGGGTCACAATCTGGTACAGAGTGGATATGGTGGAGGTGAAGGAAGGAGATGTCCTTCTGGGCAGTTCGGTAATCCTGCAAGACTTTTCATGACGTCTGCCTTGAGAGCCCTTAATGCCACCAAACTGCTGGTACGGGGCTTAGGAGCAGCCTTCGTCGGGGGAGATCCAGCTCAACCGTTAAGGGAGGCTGGTGGTGGGTGGGTCCATGCTCTCCTCCCGCCTTAGACTCATCTGACTCCCAACCTCAGCCACCCTGTCTCTGAGGGGCTCATTCAGCTTTGTGTTCCCAACATGTATGCACAACACCAGCAACAGTGCTTTGCACATAGCACCAGATATTTGCTTAATATTTATTATATATTCTGTTCTAATATTATCATATTATTTATTACTATAATATTTATGTTCTACTTATTTGTAGGATTATACATAATATCTATATATTATAAATATATATTTATTGACATATTGTTATACTTATATGTCATAATATATTATATATAATATATACTATCCTTATATATAATACATGATGATATGTTATATAATACATTATAACCTATAACTTAAATGTTATTATAATTAATATTAATTGATTAGTTAATAATTCCTATATCCCCATATACTTGTGCAGGACCAAACTCCAAGGGAGACAGGAAAGGATCCTGAGCAATATATTTCATGAGTTAGAAGAATGAGAACTAGGGGCGCCTGGGTGGCTCAGTCGTTAAGCGTCTGCCTTCGGCTCAGGTCATGATCCCGGGGTCCTGGGATCGAGTCCCGCATCGGGCTCCCTGCTCGGCGGGGAGCCTGCTTCTCCCCCTCCCACTCCCCCTGCTTGTGTTCCCTCTCTTGCTGTCTCTCTCTCTCTGTCAAATAAATAAATAAAAACTTAAAAAAAAAGAAGAATGAAAACTAAATCCCAAATATATTTCCCCAAATGCTTTTCTGATTAAGTTTCCAATCTCTTTAAAGACTCCTTAGAACCCTGTTCTCATTAGCTTCCATCCCCTGAATTCCTAGTTTCCTAAGACTGAAATGTACTAGCTTCACTGAGGCTCCTGACACGCTGTAAAATTACTTAATGATTATCAACAGGATGCTGCATCCTGGTCAAACCAGACAGCCGCCGGGTCTGATGGTCCAGGGTGAGCTGGAAGCATGCAATCTGTGAGTTCTGCGAGAGTTCTAGGTTCGCAAAATGCCCACGAGTGTCTGCGCGTCAGGAGGATGGCTCAGTGGTTGGTTTCTACCTCTCCTGTCACCACTTCCATGAGCCTCCGTTTACTCACCTGCAGCAGGGTTGAGTGAAGGAGAGGGAATAATGATCTCTCATGGCAGGGCTCTGAGAAATAATTAGAGAAACATTGCAAAGTGTTTGAATGAACAAATTCATCTGAAAAACCATTTGAATGGGTCTCTGGGGAACAACAAACAGACTTTTACAAGTTCACAGTTACTTAGCTAAGATCAGGTGATGATATTTTATTTCAGGAAAAAGCAAACACCATGTGCTGGCTGAGTTGCTCACGCTTGGGCCGAGTGAGGGACATCTGGGAGGAGGGAGGTGAGGGCTGCCCTGTTTCGGCCCCAGCCCTGAGAGGAGCCTTCACCCTTTCCGGTCACAGACCAGCAGCATCTCCACCGACACCCTGGGTCCTGCCATCTCTCTGCCCAGATGTTTGGCTTCCCCTGACATGCCCTGCCACGGCACGCTCTCAGCTGCATGTCTCCTTCCTGGGTTTTCATTTTCTCTGCTTTTGTCTCCTTTTATCAAGTGAAAATGCCCCATAAAAAGCTCAATATTTAGTTTTGGCATATGGTGGGAGTTGGCCAAAAGCATTTATCTTCTTTACTTCTCCATTTTCCAGACTATTCGTCAGGAATAAGAGGGTTGTATATCTTATTTGGAAAATATATTTTTACTTTTTCTTTTTCCCTCCCTCCCTCCCTTCCTTCCTTCTTTCCTTCTTAATTCTTCTTTCTTTCCTCCTTCCCTTCCTTCCTCCCTCCCTCTCCGCTCCCCCCCCCCGCCCCCATTCTTTCTTTCTTTCAGTGATTTCCAGGATTCCTAGCTCTGGGGATAAGGGAGCTCAGTGTGTAGCCACAGATAATCTGTGAGGTGGCAGAAACACTGTGTCAATCACAACAGCTCCGGAGGGAAATACTGACGATGCTTTATCCCCGGAGTCACAGAAACTGCTCTGCTCGAGACCTGAAAAAGCATACCTTCATGCCCCTGGGGAACCAAAGGGACCTTCTGGGCCTCAGTTTCCATGTCAAGTACCTGCAGCCTCACTCGTGCTGTGGCCTTGCCTCTGCTCTTTGGGGCTGTTTCAGTCACTGGGGAGATCTGCTGAGGGTGGGAAGCCCAAGGCTGGGCTGACTATGTAGTTATAGCTGTATTATTTTGGCTCATAGCATAGCTTCTCTGGGCCTCCATTTCTTCATAAATAAGTAGGAGAGGCTTAGACTAAATCAGTGGATTTCAAAATGTTACTTTTAACTGTTTTTAGCAGTGGAATTCTTTTCTCAAAATCTCGCACGCAGGACCTCCTTACAAGAAACATACAAAGGTGGAGCTACCCTGCTTGAAGGTGGGTGGGAGGGCTTGCTCGCTGACTCCAGGGCCCAGGCTGGGGACAGTGGAGGAGACACCTGCTCTGGTCCATTCCGGCTCCCACAGTGTGTGATTCAGGACCCCCGTAGCCCCTGACTCCAACTGAGGATGTAGGAAAGGAGTAAGGAACCAGAGCACCATCTTGTTGTCCTATTGTGTGGCATCCCTGCCTGCCTTCTCTGTTCCAGAGCAACTGGTGGGAAGTAGGACCCTCCGGTTCTGACACGGCGGTCCCTAAGCGGGGCCAGCCTGCCCCCCACCACGGCCTGCTGTCGCTGTCTTCCTCAGCCTCCCAGTTTCTGAGGCCCTGCAGATGTGAAGGCTGACCTGGGACCTGGGAAAAGGCCTGGGTGGGTGGGGGGCGGGGAGCTGGTGACCTCACAGGGGAGGAGATCAAAGGAGGCTGAGCTCATCTGACCCAGGCCACAGAGTCAGGACCGGGGACAGCTGTGAGAACAGAGGGCGGGCACCCAGCGCTCCAGGCAGGAGGAAGGAGGCTGGGGCTCCTTCTCTAGCTTCCAGGTGCTACCTGCTTTCCTGCACAGGCATTTCTGTGGTGGACAGTTGAGAGAGAGAGAGGTGGTGGGGGGGGGGCTGGTAGAATTCCTGGTTGTTTTGTTTCTTTCCACTAATTCCTCATCCTGCACTCCTCTCCCACCTCCTCAGACTTTATAGGAATTTTTGGTTATTCGACACACCCTCTTTCCTGTCAGGCCATATTTCATTTCTCACATTCCACCCCGGGGCCTAGGTTAGCAGAGCCCAGCTGCCCCGGTTAACCTAGGTGAGATATTAAACCCCACCCGCCCCGGGAGGCACCCATCAGCGTCCCCGAGCCGCGGGTTCTCTCCCTGGTGAAACGGAGGTGATAACAGTTCTCATGGTATTTTCAATTAAAAATTCCTGAAATGTTTCCAACATCAGCCAGCCAGAAAGGAGGGTGATAAAGAACAAATGGTGACAAGGAGAGAAAGAAAGAGAGAGAAGGGGGCGGGGTGGGGGAGGGGGAGCAGGCATGTGAGGAGCCAGAAGTCAGCAAGGGAGCCAGGGAGACCAGAAGCCAGAAAACCGAGGGCAAGAAAAGAGTAGCTGTCAGAAGAAAGATGAAGAAAAAGGGGGGCGGATTAAGCTGCGAAAGTGGAATGGGAGGCCCAAGAGAGAGCAGGACCTGCATGTGGAAAAACTGAAAACAGCCAAAAGATAAAACGCTTTGGCTCTAAGTCCAAAAAGTGCAACAAAGTGAGCCGGCACGTACTGAGCATTCATTAGCCAACTTTCCTGTAGTGTCCTTAATGATCCTCCCTTTGAGATTCTTTATCATCCTCTTTCTCCTACTACCCAGAGGGCCCATCCCCGAACTGTACCTGAAGCCCCAGGGAAGGGAGTCACGAGGTCTAAACCTTTCAGCAAAGGAGGACACTTTTATCCCAAAGGCTTTTGTTGGCTTTCCAGCAATTACAGAGGACGGAGCCCAGCCCTGGCCTCCTAGGCAGGTACTTGACAAATTCATTCTGTTGAAACTGATGTGGTCACCCATCCTGTCGGGGAGGGAGGTCCTCAGGCAAAGATAAACAGCAGAGAGATGGGGAAGGGCCGTTATGTAACATTCCCAAACACACCACTTCAGAGAGCGTGCGGAGGAGGAAATGAGAACCAGTCATTTCAAAGGCAAAAAAGCAAACTAAAACCCCCACAGGCACCCACTTCCACACAGAGCTGTGCCGAGGAGGGAAGTCACTGCATCAACAGGATCCGCTGCCACTGGGAAGCTGCTCGTGGAGTTCTCTGGAGGAAATAGCCGCAGAAATGGTCTCCTCCAAAGAGTGTGGGATCCCCCTCCCGTGTCCCCCCACCCCAGACAACCGTGCCACCCACCACCCAGAAACCCCGGCACAGTCTACCTGGCCGCCTCCTCTTCCCCCCCACCGCCATTGTTGTTCATCACCATGTGTGGGAGCACTTCCTCCCTCCACCTCCTCCGTAACCGCCTGGCCCAGGCCACCACCCCCTCCCTCTCCTGGGATATGGTCTGGTAGTGGCTTCCCGGTGGCCTCTCTGCGGTCACTCCGGCTCCCCCATATCCATTGCCCACCCCATGGCCAGTGGATCTACGAATGTGACTCTCGGGGCGTTTCACCACTGAGAGCCTTTCCATGGCTTCCGGCTGTCCCCGAATCGTGTCAACGGTGTAAGTGTGGCCCGAAGGCTGCTGGCCCACCCTGTGACTCTCCCACCCTGCACTGCTGGATGCTGGGCGTCCTTCCTGTCCCCTATCGACAGCCCAATTCCCTTCTGCAGGGCACGGTCTCTCTTTTCTGTGGCATCTGACTCACCCTGAGAACTTGCTGAGGGAAGGGAAAGATCAAAGGAGGGGCCCTACGTTCTCCCGGGCTAGCAGGCTTCTCGGCTGGTCTGTGGTCCTTGCCTCCCTAGTTACTGCGGTACATCCTGACACGAGGTCGTACCAGGGAATCGGGGTCCTTGGAAACTCCCCAGTGGCACCCACGCCTCCTTACTTCCAACATCTGTTCCCATTGACAGACCACCTGCTAACTCTCGATGAGTTTTAAGCAGTTGTTTTCCTGAAGGTTTAAGAGAACATCCCCAAACTGTACCCAGTGGGAGTGGGGCAGTTCTGACTTAGGCTAACTTGTCCCTTGGGCTGGAGCTAGGTTCAGATAGAAGCCCTGTTTGAGGAGATTCTGCCCCTACTCCTCCACCCTCACTACCTCCTCAAGCACCTTTGTACCTACTTTCGGTCTCCTTGAATACCCCACATCCAAAGCTGTTATGGTCTGAATATCGGTGTCCCCCCAAATTCCTAGGTCGAAGCCCTAACCTCTAATGTGATGGCAATGGGAGGTGGGGCTTTGGGGGATAATTAGATCAAGATGCAGTCATGAGGGTGGGGGCCCCCCATAATGGGACTAGGGCCCTTATAAGAAGAGGAAGAGATACCGGAGCTCCCTCTCCATGTTCACACACTGAGGACAGGCCAGGTGAGGCCGCAGTGAGAGGGCAGCCATCTGTAACCCAGGAAGAAGGCCCTCACGAGACGCTGAATCTGCCAGCACCTTGACTTTGGACTTCTAGCCTCCAGAACTATGAGAAATAAACGTCTGCCATAGAAACCACTCAGTCTACGGCGTTTTATCGAGGCACCCCAAGCTAAGACAAAAACCCAGTCCGCCTTCCTCAGGATTCTCGCACTCTCCATGGGACATCAGAGCCCTCTCCTGTCCACGATGGGCCTGGCTCAGAGCTGGCAGAGGCTAACGGGCCATGCCTCTTCCCAGGCTTCTCCCTGCTCGGAGGGACAGAGTGCTAAGTGACCACTTCATTTGCAGTTTGGTCTTTATCCCTGGGAGATGCTCCCCCTGCTTTCTCTCTCAATCACCTATGAGCATGCGCCAATGTGCAAAGTAATCTTTTTTTCTGAGGATGCCACAGTGTGGTCTATGATGAAAACTTTTTTTTTTTTTTTAGTCATTGTGATTTTTTATTTTTTTATTTTTAAAAGGTTATTTATTTGAGAGAGAGAATGAGCAGGGGCGAGGAATAAAGGGAGAGGGAGAAGAAGCAGACCCTCCACTGAGCAGGGAGCCAGACTCAGGGCTCTATCCTGGGACCCTGAGATCATGACCTGAGCCGAAGACAGATGCTTAACCGACTGAGCCACCCAGGCGCCCAGTGTGATTTTGAACATACTGGTGGGTGTGCAGTGCTAGCTGATTGTGGTTTAATTTGCATTTCCCTGCTTTCTTAATGTGCTATGGCCATTTGTATATCTGCCTTTGTAAATTTGTTGAATATTAATGTTGAAATTATCTCTTGAAATATAAGTTATCAAATATCTGTTTAAAATTGATTCCTCTTTTTTATTACTGAGGTGTAGGCATTCTTTTTATGTATCTAGGAGATCAGTCCTTTCTCAGATACCTATCTTGCAAATTTTCTATCAGTCTCTGGCTTGCCTATATATTTTCTTAATGATGTTGAAAACCTTTTTTTTTTTTTTTTCTATTTACATGACTTTGATTTTATGAAATAGCTTTGGTCTTTTTATGTTGTATGCATATTGGCCTCCTTCCTGAACTGTGTTCATTACAAAGAGTTCCTTGCCTCGGCCCCTACCCCCACATTAACTGAGACTGCAATTCTCTGCCCTCATTCAGGAAGGAGGGCACTATCTTCACATCATTTCTCTGTGATGTCCCCAGTTTCTCTCTGAAAAGTAAGGGAGGGTCTATTTCAGTTCTTCCCCACGGGCATGCTTCCCCTTCAGACTGGAATATTCCTGCCTCCCCAGTTCCTTTTATCCAACCGGCTTCTGTTTGTCTTCTACTTCTCAGCCCAAAGTTCCCCAGGGAGTTCATTCATTCATTCATTCATTCATCCATTCACTCCTTACTCTATACAAGGCCCTGGTTCAGATATCGGAAATACAATGAGCCAAGACAAGCATGTCCCTTGTGGCGCTCGCTGTCTTGTGGGAGCGGCCAATCAAGTTGGTGGACATAGGAGTGCAACTGTGATGAGCTCCAGGAATGCATTACTTGGCAACTGGACCTAGTTAGGAAGGTCAGGGAAGCTGGATTAGACAACAGGGGAGACATGAGCCTTCCAAGCAGAGGGGGAACCTGCACAAAGGCTGTTTGTCAGGAGGCAAAGCCCATATCAGAGCCTGAAAGAGGGCTGGAGTGGTTGGGGCAGAGAGTGCAGCCGCGTCCAGTATGAGCTGGGGGAGGGAGGGAAGGGCAGAATATCCAGGACTATGTAGAAGATGCTCTGGAGCTTGTTTTGATTCTCAGAGCGAAGAGCCATTGAGGTCGTATGTGTGGGATGGGGGGGTGGGCGTAGAAGTGTAGAGGAGTAGAGGTGGGGGATAGAGGATAATCAGGTGTTTCCTTTGAGGCTAGCACTGTGGCTGCCTCAGTGTAGGATGGATTGCAGGGTCCCCGTGGCGGGGAGGTGAAGCTGGGTGGGGGGCTACAGTGATGCTGGCAGAAGATGCTGATTCTGCTGAAGACAAGGGCCGAGGGGGTGCAGATACTTGGGGAACACAATCCAGGGGCTCTGGTACAGAATTGGTAATGGGGAGTGTGCAGGATGAGAATGACTCCCCGCTTATTGGCTTCCACACTGTGGGGAGTGGGGTAGTGTGCTGAGATGGGCAGGACCACAGTAGGACCTGGTGTGGGAGGGCAGATCGTAAGTTCTTCTGGTACAAACCCACCTGGCACCTAGTACTATTGTAATTAATCATTATCTGGGTAGTTATGTGTTTATGGTATGAATTTTCTGGAAATTATTATCTCCATGAGGGCGGGACTTGAACTGGTCTTATTCACCAGGATATCCGCAAGGCCTGACTTGCTGGCATTCAGTAAATGTTGGCTGAATAAATTAGTGACCATCTGCCTCATTCTATCTGCCCAGGGGAAATCACCGTTTGAAATATTCACCATTTCTGTAGCCTCCATGCATCCCAAACAGAATTTGTTACTAACTTCACATGTTGGAGTTGAAAAGCACTGGGCTGAGAGTCAACAGATCTGGGTTGGAGTCCCACTAGTTATATGCTGTGCTAGCAAAAAGTCCATAGACAAGTCCGAAATAGTCAGAAATATGTTCCCTCTGGGGTAGAGCAACCTGGAAGCCAGGCCAGTCTGAATATAAACACGGTGAACCAAGAAGCTGTGATTCTTGTTCGGAAGGTGTTAGCTCTCACGTGTGCTGCACTGGTTCATTGTATTTCCTTCTATTTCATTGGATTTCATTTCATCTTTGATTATTCTTTAATGGCAGGGTCCCAGAAGAACCTGAGAATAGATCAGGATCTCTAAGAAGGGACTAAGTTTTCCCCCAACAGTGGGGCTGCCCCAAAAGGACTTTCTCCAGGAGACATTTGAGACATGTGCCTCTCATCATTCTTTCCTGGGGAAGAAGTGGGATGTGAGAAGGGTCAGGGTATGAACACTGAGTCACGCAGGGAGGGGAGGAGTGCTGACCCAGCCTGCTGGATGACTGTGGACAAGCACCCCACCCCCCAGGCTGGGCCCGAGTTCTGCAGAGAGAATGAAGGCCTTGAACTAATTTGTACTTCATATGCTTATTCCCAGAGTGAAACTATGCATCTGAGTGTGTTGCATAACCAGAAGAGGTAACAGTTTACAAGACCAAAGTCAAGGAGGGCCAGAGCTGGTGGAATAAGGCTGTTGACCCGAGACACAAGGAGGCACGAGTTCAGATCTCCAGTCGCCTGGGGTCATTTCTGGCAGTTCATCAATAGGGTGTCCCCTGAACCCCCCTGTAAAGTTGGCCCCCCACTGTCTCCTATCATAGCGCCCTACTTTAGGAATAAACCATAAAAATGACACAATTTTATTTTATTTTTTTATTTTATTTAAAATAAGCTAAGTTTTAATGAATGAGGCCTGATTATTTACTTAAGTGCAGGAGAACAGTGATTGATCTTACAGGCTCTTTTAAATCTGCTTTGCTGTTACTTTTCGTAAAGAGTCTCCAGATTGAACTTTTTTTTGAGTGAATGGACCTATTTTATTTTATTTTATTTATTTTATTTTATTTTATTTTATTTTCAGCCATCAGAAAGGATGAATACCCACCATTTGCATCGACGCGGACGGAACTGGAGGGGATTACGCTAAGTGAAGTAAGTCAAGCAGAGAAAGACAATTATCATAGGGTTTCACTCATACGAGGAACATAAGCAATAGCACAGAGGACAATAGGGGAAGAGAGGGAAACCAAAGGGGGAGAAATCAGAGAGGGAGACGAAATATGAGAAACTATGGACCCCAAGAAACAATCTGGGGGTTTCGAGGGGAGGAGGTAACAGGGTGATGGGTATTGAGGAGAGCACGTGCTGTGATGAACACTGGGGGTTATATGTAACTAATGAATCATTGAACACTACATCCAGGACTAAGTATGTACTATACAGTGGCAAACTGAACATAATACCAAAAAATGACACCATTTTAAGTTAAATATTGATTAAGTTTTAAACATGGCTCTGCCACTAGGCCATGTTTTATTAAATGCCTATGCTGTATGAACAGAATTTAGCGCAGGGCCTACCAGGCACAGATTAAGTGGAAGTGTTGGGTGGATGAATGGATGGATGGATGGATGCATGCATGCATGGAAAGATGGACGGATGGATGTGTGAGCCAGTGAGCATGGAAACAGGTTGCAAGCATCAGTGTGCCCTATTGTGCTGGGATGGCTGCCTTCTATTTTTTTGATAAGTTCACTCCCTCTTCCCAGTAACTGCTCCCCCTCCCTACGCTAGCAGAGGCTGTCCCTGGGAGAAAGACTCAGAGCTCCTCAGCTTGCTTGCCAGACTTGGCAATGGGACCCTTCACTGATTGTGTGGCTGCCGTCCTGACCGTCTCTGCCTTTATGACCAGAGGGTTGGAAATTAGGCCAATCCTGAAGATCATTTCAGGGGGACCAGCTGCCACCCAATTTCTTGTTTGCCAGAAATCTGCCAAGACCTCCAAGACTGTGGTTCTGACGGTGACAGCAGTTCCATTATTTTGTCCTCAGTCATCAGGCCTGTGCTGAGCACTTTGTAAACATTGTCATCCATTCTCCCAAGCCACCCTGGGAGGTAGATGACATTCTTACCTTCGTTGCCCAAAGGTGGGCACTGAGGCCCAGAGGCGGCCTTGCCCAAGGTCATGCAAACAGCAATGGGCTGAGCTAAATTGGGATCCAGGGCAGTCTCCATATAGACGTCATGCCCTTACTCATTAAAATCGATTTCTTCTTGTCCTAAAAGTGTGTTCCTTTCAGTTGAGTTCAGCTCCAGCTGAGAGATTTCAATTCTGGAGTTCATAATGGGTCTCCAAGTAATGCCCAATTGCAAAGCGGGCAGGTGTGGAGAGGGCTGCTGCATCCTGGGGAGAGGAAATATTTTGATTTTTGAGTGTCAATGGTGCATACAAGTTCTTCAGATTGTCCTCCAGGGACGGCAGGCTATACTTTCAGGAAATGCTCAAGTGTCCACTCTGGATGCAATCAGCCCAGGGAGGAGGGCCAGGTGCCCAGCCCCTGAATGCCAGCTTTGGGCCCAGGGCAGCAACGCCTCCTGCCCCATGGCTACCCCAGCAGAAGCCTGATGCTGAAGCTCTGCTTCAGCCGCGCTCACCTCTTTCTCAATGCATTTATTTCCGTTTTAAGCAGTAAGGATAAAAAAAAAAAAAAAAGGATCAAATTTAGGAATTAAATCCCAAAGTGTGCCAAATGCAGACTCTAACACACCAAGGACTGATGAGCATTTCGGAAAGCACCATCTTCAAGTAACAGAAATGCTCCCAAATTAGTGCTTTGAATCCCTTTGTTTTAATTGCTTGGATTAAGATAAACTCCGAACCAAGCCTGGAACCAATAGGCTGTTGTTTCTTCTGTTTGTATCAATCTTATAGCTGTTGCTTTGCTAGGATTAATATGTCTCTGAGGGGTTTCAACACTGTCCTCCCTGGTGGATTTTGCAGAGCCCATAATGTCATGTAACCGGGACCATGTTATTTTTGTCTGAATATCTAGGAGTGATGTAAGAGGAAAAGGAAGCTAGCTAACTCCCAACCATTTGACTGACCAAAGGTTAAATTAGTCTTGGCCTTTCCCCAGCTGGACAGAGTGCTGCTCAGTCAAACGTTTATTCCACCCAGCAGAATGGAAGTTCTCTTCCTTTCTCCCTGAATTGTTTTCCTTAGATATCCTTCCCCGATCATGCCCCTACATAATACACCGATGTTCTCGATCCCCCGTCCCTCCCCGCCATCTTCATGTTGTTCATTATGCATCATTAGCACTGGGTAGAAAAGCCAGACAAGGTGGAAATAGATCCTGACATCAGAACTGGAAACAAGTTTTTCTCAAGAAAGACTGCAGGCCATTAAGTGGCTGCAAGGAGGGCACCCTGCTCGCCCCCGGCCCTCATCAACAGTGCGGACACCCAGCTTGGCCGGGATCTCAGGAACACCCTGATGACTCTGATAGGAGCTTCTTCTGAAGCTGCCATGCGTGGTAAGCCAAAAACCCCACCCAAGCCTAGTAGTTGGTCCTCTTGTAAGATACACAGATATGTTGACTTTGACTCTACCAACTTCCTCTTCTTGCAAGGTTAGGAAGCTCTCTCAGGGCCCGAGGGTGGGTCTTGAAAAATTAACATCTCTCCATTGATGCTATCTGTTTTGTACTTGAAGACACTTCTGGGCAAGAGTTGGGGCTATTGAGTGATACGCCTGACCCAGGCAAATAGTCCCTTTTCTGTCTGGCATTTTTCTTTAGTTGGCAAGCAGAAATTCATCCAGTGGCAGACTACAGCTTTCTGAAAGAATGTCTCCTCTCCCAGGAGTGGGGGACACCACGGTAGAGGGACTCTGGAGCTAGAAGTAACAGCAAGATGTAGAAGTAATAGCAAGATGGATTAAGACTTCAACAGGTGTGGGCCAAGCACTTTCTGTGCCTTACTTCCTTTAGCCTGGGCAGTGATCCCAGGAGGCAGGTCCTTTTGTGGTCCCCATTTTCAGAGAAGGAAATTGAGACTTTCAGAGTTTATGTCACAGGCGTAACATCACAGGGGCAGTAGGACACCACTCTGGGATCGTTGGGACCACTTTCCTAGGCAGCTCAATACTGCTTCCCCAAGAGTGGGCCGTGGACTCAGCCTCAGTTTCTTTCTCCCTAAAACGAGAACAGTAAAATTTGTCTTTCCTACAAGAGTGGTTATAAGACTGGAGTGAGGCACAGAGGTGAAAAGAACAGGGCTTATGGCTTTTACTTCTATGGCTGAGAAATGATGAGCCTCAGGGACCCACTGCTTCACAAGCTTCTGTTTGTAGTCCGAACGCTTATAATGTATAGGATAGTTTTTGGTGATGGTGGCCCTTGGGACGGTGGTTGGGATATTTCATTTCTTAATGGAAGAGTGTAAAAAAGGTAGGAACAAGAAAACAGGAACGGGATCTAAGAAAACAAGGGCAACATGGTGGCCAGGAGAGAGAAGACAAGAGGTTGAAGAATCAACCCTTGCTCAGTTATTTTCCCTTTTACTTCCTAGCCTGAAGTCCATTTGGTCATCCTCATCTAGCCAAACTGTCAAGTGCATTCCCCAAAGAGCTCTCACATCTGACTTTTCTCCTTCCTCTCTGTTACTACTGATTTGGTTCAAGTGCCAATCAGCACTCACCTTGACTTTGTCATGGGTTTCTACCTACTCTCCATGCCTCAAGTCTTATCTTTTTCCTTCATCCTGCCCTCAGAAATCTTACTCTTCAAAGGCTACACCATCCCCTGAAAAATAAAATCTAAATTCTGAGCATAAGTCACTACCCTCAATGACCCAGACCCTGCTAGGACCTGCAGACTCAGGCAAACTACATCTCTCAGGCCTGCTCTACATCTCTCATGGCCACTGACCATGCATGACATTTCCTCTGTGCTTTTAAGATTTGGGGGGGTGGGAAAGATGTCCTTCCCTTCCTTATCCAGCAAACTCCTATGCATCCTTTAAGGTCCAACTCATGAATTGTCCTTCTGTGTATTTTGATGACACTGTATTCAAATTATCCAATAGTATTGTAATTATTCGACACCTATAATTCTTCCTCAGGATTTCTTACCGGTGGGAACTATTTATTAGTCTCTATAAATCCCCTGTCCTGGTGTCTGGCACATAAAGGCACTTGGGGGAAGTTGTCTGAAAGGATGAATGACCCTCTAAGATGGGAGTTGGGTTTGTGCAAATGGTTGATTCTTCCTCTTCACTCAGTTCACTGGCTGTGTTCTACAAATTTTCATGAGTTTTCCAACAACTACAGAGATTGTATTCATGTCTCATGATGTGGTATGGCTATTTCTGACTCTTCCTGAGCTGGGGAAGTGGGTGGTATGTAAACTATCTTAAAGCAAGCAAGCAAAAAATGCTTTTTAAAGTTTATATCCAGACAAACACTTTTATTGAACTCTGAAGAGTCTTGGAAAAGAATTTGGTTCAACACAAGGTTTGAACAAAATCTCTGCCAGAAAATTAATTCAGGGAAATGAGCCCCCACACCTCCCATCTTCTGTTCTTCTCATTGGTTTAACCAAAAGGATTGGAATGTCATTGACAACACTGTGTTATCCAAAGGAGCAAAATTCAGAGCTATTCTTTTCATCAAAAAGAAACAATATAAACTCTGGGAGCAGACGCATATTTCTGCTATTTTTTCCTGAAAACCTATTCCAGTTCAGTGGGTTAACCACAGCTATTTTGGAGATTCACTGTATTAAGTGTAAAGCCCCAAAGCCAAAATGTCATAGACATTTTAATTGTTCTAGTTGCTATTCATTGATATATATATATGTATTTGTTCTAAATTTGTTCTGAATTTTCCCCACCAACCAGCATACATAATAATCTAAAAATAGAAATAGATTTCACTTTTAATTTTTACTAGTCTGATTACAAATGGGAATTAAATTGTGTGTGGTTAAAAGCGACAGCAACAACTTTAGCCAAGTTAAAATGAATAACTTCCACAGAAAGCTTCTCCTTAGAAATATTTCTTGGGCTTAGCCAGAGTTCTAGATAAAACCAGTTTATTTTCTGGGAAGTTACTATGCTAGCAACAGTTATCTGGTTCAGTGATTCCCAAACACCAAATCCAAAATTAGTGGAGGGCAGGTGGCAAATGGATCTCAAAAGGAGATTTTCAAAAGTGCTATTCCCAGAGCCACCCAGATCCATCCTGACTTGAGGTGTCTGGGGGGAGCCTGGAGACCTATACTTTTGCAAAGCTCCAACTGATTTTGATGCAAACGTGGGTCTGGGATCCACCCCACGCCGTCCCTTAGCTTGCACAGGTATAACTTAAGGTCACACCTTCGTCATTCTAAGTGGCCACTCTGTTCAGGGACCCAGAAGGTGTGTGGCGATGGCCTGCCTGCTGGTGTTCCATGGCAAGAGCCACAGGCTAAATGAAAATGTGTTTGCCACTCAGAGAGCTAGACTCTGGTGTCCATGGTTCAGTCAACAGCCTGTTCATGTGTAAGTGATTTGTCACAGATTACTCTGGAGTTACTCTATTGTGCAAGAGAACTGGAATGGTCTAAGTAAAACCACCCCTCAGCAGCCTCTGCTCTCACAAATCCTGAAGTTTTTCTCAGATCAGGGTGGGATGGATCGAGTCTCTCAAGCTAGAATCTTCTTTTCACCTGGTACCGATCTGGCCCATGCATCTAAATACAAGGGCCTAATCTACCAGGTCAGCAGAAACCAGAGACTTCAGCCCGTTGGGCAAGCTGCAGGTCAGAGCCTGACTGATGGATAAACTCACTGCGGAAAGGCCTCAAGGGTGAATGGGGGTGCAGTTACCTTAGAAGTAAGGGCTGGACCCTTTTATTCTGCAAGATGGATCAAGCAGAAACCTAGCAGGTTATCAGGGCATGGCTGTGTCCAATGCAGCAGGTATGACCACCAGACATCAAGTCATTTCCTTCAATTTGAATCCTTAAGCATCTTAGAAGTCCTTCTTTGTCATCAGATATGTACAACAGATTTTAAAGAATATCTTAAACATTTAAATTATCTCATCCATAAAAATGGGAAAAATCGTTTTAAAAAAATCATTCCAACTTAATGTACTATTCCCATCTAGGCAGAGAAAGTACTTTAATTTTGGAAAAAAGGTAGCCTAATCTTTATCTTCATTTTTCTTTCAGTAATAAGTTGGAATGGGTAGGGGCGCCTGGGTGGCTCAGTCTGTTAAGTGTCTGCTTTCGGCTCAGGTTATGATCCCAGGATCCTGGGATCAGGCCCCACATTGAGGGGGGGTCCCTGCTCAGCGGGGAGCCTGCTTCTCCATCTGCCCCTCCCCCCAGCTCATTCTCTCTCTCTCTCTCTCAGAAATAAATGAATAAATGAATAAATCTTTTAAAAAATAAGTTGGAATGGGTAGATAGAGATTTGTATTTCTGCTTTTTAATAGTTCCTTGATTTCTTATTATAAAATGAATTTCACCCGAGGAAAGACAATTATATATAGAATATTAAGTAGCACGAATCCAAGTGTTCAGGAGATTGACTCTAGGAGTAGGGACCATTTCAAAACCTCAAAAAATCTTACAAGTTTCACCCTTACCCCAGACATTTATTATATGTAGAGTTGTATGAGACAAATCTAAGAGGCATTGTTCTCCAAGGTGAAATGAGCTTTAGCGAGGCCCTTATCCAGTCCTGTGTTTACAGATGAGGCATCAAGGCCCCGAGCGGTTGTGTCCTGTCTCATGCCACAGACGTGTTAGCGGCTTGGAACACTGGGATCCTGATAACGCACACATGACGTGGCCCTTGCTTTCCAACTGTGAATGGCTAACCTGGGAATGAGAGATTAAGACCCTTCGACCAAAGGAAACAGTGGTGCTGCTTACATGTGTGTCCTCAATGCTGACAATGAACTCTGTCATGGCACAGTCCTGTTTTCAGGATCTTCAGTTTCTCCCCAGTCTCAAGAAATCAGCAATTTTTAAAAGAGGCACCTTTCCTGTCCCGTGTTCAAGGCAAAGGAAGTATCTGAATGGCCAGCACATGGTCTGTCCTTCTCTTTGGCCGATGTCAAGAACAGTGCCCCTGAGGATTCATTCCCTCTGTCCAGTCACCACTTTGTTCTCCACTTGTCCTTCAGATCAGAGAACAGCTCCTAGGTCTATCTTCGCACTCTGAGGACACCCATGGACTCCCACAGAGAGCAGCTGTAATGGGGTGTAGGCACTCACTGTCTTTCTGGTTTCCCTCTCCCTTCCTACTCTTTCCCTCTTCCTTGCTCATCAGCAAGCTGCCTCTTCCGGCTCATTTGTGCCGGTCCCAGATATCTGAAGCCTGAGGTGTACTGAATGAGTCCCACACCACACGTTAGTAGGGGGAGGCTTCTCTCCACTTCACCCCGTCCTGGGGACATTGGCAGCACAGCCGACCCCCAATAGGAGACCTTGCCATCTGAGTTTCCTCTCGCTGCTAATTCAGTAGGCATTCCACCAATAGTGCATTTCCTGATTTTTTTTAAGTTTCTTTCAGGGGCTGCATTAGCACAATATTCCTCAAGGTTGTGGTATGATATTCTTTCCTTTTCCTTCCTAGCGATTTATCTGTGAGGGTTGCTCTGACGGGCAGACATTATCCTGGTATTGGGGTCCAAGCCATGACAACGATGTGTGGGTTCTCTGCTGACCCCAGAGGGGATTCACTCCATAAACAAGCTTTCAAAATGTTAGTTCTTGTTGGTGGCACTCGCAGGTTATTATTATACACGTATCTGAGTATTAATACAAATGTATTTTTTATGACGGAGAGTTTCAAAAATCTTTTGGCATTCGAAGAGCCATTGCCCTGACATCCACCGGCCTCATCTGCAAGCTCTGGAGTTAGGGGAGAGCTGTTGAAGTAAATAAGTCCTGTGTGCAGATGTGTGTGCTCAACACTGCCAGAGACGCTCAGCTGCTGCAAAAGGAGGGTATGCCCTTAACGCTCTCCCAACTGCAGTTAAACGATGGTAGATCTGTACCAGAATAACAAGCGCTCAGATGCTAGTGTGAGCATGTGGTCACCCACAGTCCTCCAGGAGGCAGTGGGAGTCTGAGAGCTGGCTGCGCGGGGAGGCCAGGGCTCCATCCATCACCCTCAGAGCAAGCATCCTGGGTAGCGGTGCATCCCGGGTGGGCTCCACGGGGCAAACAGGCATCCCATTTGCATTTCTTTGTTGCACTGTTTGCATTTTGCACGTCACCACCTGTCTAGTCAAAGGTAGAAGTTCATTAAAATATCCTCCAGCAGTCCTCTTTCCCAGGAGATGGCGTTTCCCTTTTCCCACAGGACTCTCCCCTCGGGCCCAACCCTTGACGTCGGGGAAGCCAAGGCAACTCTTTCTCTTCAAGACAAAGGAACTTTCCCCTCAGAAGCTTCTTTGTTTTCTGGGCCCCTTCTTCTCATTTATATCAACAGTTTATGTCTCCTTGGACATGCCTGTCCTACCCTGCTAAGTCTCTCCTGATTAACTGTGTGGACGAGAGTTAAGCGCTTGACTCTAAGTGCTTGACTCTATTCACATAAACTTTCGGATAGACAGTGGATCTGACCAGATGGACAACCAACACATCTCTGCAGATCCAAGCTCGGCATTTGAAAGCTGAGCATCTTTGTTCCCAAAGGCTTCTTTCTGGAGGCAATGAGCACTGACTCCCACGGAGAGAAGTATTTTTCTTTAATATTTCTATGTCACCTCCGGATACTCTGGACCTATCTACAGATGGCACCCTGGGAAGGGGAGCCCCAGGCATAGTTCATCCGGTGTTTGGATGAGCTTTTGAAACTTTTCTTAAAAGGTTACTTGGCTCTCTGTATCAAGTTATATTTATTTGCCACCCCAAACTAGTATAAAGGTATAACAGTTAGGAACTTGATGGCTGTTCCATAGTGATACTTTTGACCTTGACTATAGCTTGAGTGGAAACATTTTTCTATAGGAATGGTAACTCTATTTTCTGAAACAAACATCAGGATGCACACTCTGTCAATAAGTCAAGGAATTTGAAGATGGTTCTGCTAGAGAACATTTAAGATGTGTACAGCAACTAAAAAATATATGTTCTCCTAAGGAACCTGACTATCCCAACTCCACAAAAACAAAAACAATATTCCAGACTTTTCATTGTTTTTTTTTTTAAGTTAATTTTAAAGTTGCCATTTCACTGTAGTATAGCAAGTTAAATCCTCTCTAAAAACTCTTGGGCCGGGGGCTCCTGGGTGGCTCAGATGTCAGTTGAGCGTCTGCCTTCGGCTCAGGTCATGATCCCAGGGTCCTGGCATCGGGTCCCGCATCGGGCTCCCTGCTAGGCGGGGAGCCTGCTTCTCTCTCTGCCTCTGAATCTACCTCTCTCTCTCTCTCTTTCTCTGACTCTTATGAATAAATAAATAAAAAACATTAAAAAAAAAAACCTCTTGGGCCTTCTACTTAAGCTTTGAGTCTCAGCTCCCCTCCTCTGTGATTCGGGGATAATGATGACACTGGCCTCACAGGGTCTTGGGGACTAAATAAGAGAATATGTGAAAGTGCTCTGGAATGCAAATGTTAGTTGGGAGTGATTTATTTCCTTGGAGCATTGATTGCGAACAAGAAAATCACCATAATCACCATTTGCTTCTGCCCGCAAGCAAAATATTCATGCCATGAGTTAGGCTTTTACTGGAGCTGTACCTTTCCTAAGAAAGTCTGGTGATAAGTGTGTAAAGGAAGAGAAGTTCACATTTTACAGGCACAGAAATAAAGCTGAGTCTGAGTGTTTTTATGCCTTGGAGAATTTGATTTTTCTATTATTAGAGCACTAAGTCTTAGGAACCAGTGTAAAACTCACTAGCTATGTTGCTTGGACAAGCCATTGAAGTTGTCTGACCTTTCTTTCCTTCTCTGTAGAATGACTGTAGGCTAAATATGGACCTTCCCAACTCCACTATGGGATGCTTTTTACTGACCCATTGTAGGGAGGAGGGTCATGGTCATGACAGGAAAAGCTACATTACTGACCCTTTCCCCATGTCAGGCTCTAAGTGCTTTACATCTGTTAGCTCATCTAGCCTCACAGCAACCCTTGGCAAGTACTACTAGTATGTTTATATGGAGGATAAGGAAAACTAAAGCAAGAGAGGTTATACGACTTGGTAAATCCACACGGTGGAGCCGGGGTATGCACCCAGGCCATCTGGGTTCAGAGCCAGTAGTTTCAACCACACCCTATGCTGAGATAAATTAGATATACATTAAATTTGTACTCACTGAACTTATCTGCTTAAACTAATCTATGAACACATTCTTAAAAGAAATGGAAACTTTCCTGACAAAGCTAAAGTGCCTGGTGACAACCCCATTCCTATGCCAAGCCCTTCCCCAGAGGCAACCATGGATAGACATTTGGTGTGAACCTAATATGCACCATGGTCTTACATGGAATGTTTGTGTGTGTGTGTGTGCCTTAATCTACGTGGCATCAAGCTTCATATATTGTTCTCCCACAGCTCTCTTCAATTCACATTATGTTTAAAAACATATTGTTTTCCCTCTTCCTGGTACATGGAAAGGAGTCAGTAAGTGTAGTTTATTCTACAGTACAGCTACACACAATTATCTTTAACCAGTATTGATGGTATCCTGTCATGCACAGTCGTGATTATTAGCGAGAATGAGAACATTTTCATACACAAACTGAAGTGGCCCTTTATATTTATTCTCCTGTAAATTATTTATTCATATCATTTGTCCAGTTTTCAATTGGCTTGTCTTTTTCTTATTGATTTCTAGGAGCTCTTTACACATTCTGGGTACTGATACTTAGTCTGTTACATATATTGCAAATACTTTCTCCTAGTCTGTTGGAGGCATTTTTAATAAAAAATCCGATCTATTGAATGCTTACTATGTCCTAGGCTTTGACACGCATTGCCACTGAGTCTTGTAATACAGCAAATTATGTGTTACTCTGTCCCTCAGTTTCAGAGTAGAACACGAGATGCAAAAGATAAGCATCTTGCCACAAGTCACACATAAGTAGCAGCACCGGGATTTGAAGCCTGCCTAAGTCCAGACCCGGTCTTACAACCACTCTTGACTTTGTCTATTCAAACAGCTCCATGTGGCCAAATGCAAGGATTATTTTTTAAATATCGGGTCATTCTTATACAACAAATACAAACTTTTGAGTTCAACTAGTAAGTTCCCCTATTTTCCATTAATGTTATTTGGTGTGACGATTAGGCAAGCAGGACCCAGAAGTAGAAATCCAGCCACAAATGCTTTGAAGACAAGAGCCAGGTCTTATTCATGGCACTATGCCCGAGCCCGATGCAGTGCCTGGCTTGTGGAGGTGCTCGACCAAGTGAAAGGTTCTGACCATAGCAGGCAGAATCCTACTTGCCTGATGTGGCCACCATGGAAGGACCTGTGCTCTTCAGTGTCCATGGGAACGTGCTTCCACCAGTGCATCCCCACCCTGGAACCTGGGTGGAGATCTGTGTGAGGAGATCCCACTTCCTTTCTGCTCACTGCTCCTCCTGAATTCCAGATGAGCAGCTGTCAGTCCACTTGCCAGCCTGGCACGCTTGGCAAGCCTTCATCAAAATCAGTGTCTTCGGCTCACAGAGCAAAGGGGAAGTAGACTGTGTTGTTGAGTTTCTCTTTAAGAGCCCTTCTTCCAGAACATGACCCCCGCCGCCCCCCTGCCCCTTGCAAGGTCCATTCGCCTTTCTGAGAGTGGTGCAGCCAGCCATCATTTTCACTGCTCTCATGGATTCCTGGTCACCTTCCCCTGCCTTTCCAAATCAGTCTTGAAGGCCCTGAAGACACCTTCTGCTCTGCTTCTATACACTTAGGATCTATTCCTGCTTGACGGACAGATGTGCTCCCCTTGAGGTTGATTCCGGGGACTCTGGGTTTTCTCTTCTTGCTTATATCTGCACCTTCCCCCCCGCCCCCGCCCCCCGCCCCCAGAAGCCACTATGCTAGAGAGAGTCTCTATGAGGTTAAGTAAGATTCTGGGCTTTGGACATACCTCTGAATCTTCTAGCAGTGTGCCATGGAGCAAAAAATGTCTGATACGTGGTAGGCTACATGATAAATCATAATGGTCTCTCTCTGGCCCCTGCCCTATATTCATCCTTCTAAAATCCTCTTTGGAAGCAGGGAGGTATTAAAAAAAAACAACAAAAACCCCAAATGTCACCGTCTCCGCAAAATCTCTCCCCAAACTCAGCTTAGCCCCTGTTCACCTATCAAAATGGATCACTTGGCTCCTCCACCTTTTCATGGCAGCTTTTCTCCTTCCTGGTCCATCCAGCTGTTACCCCGTGACTTTGGGGTGAGGGATTCACTTCCGTCTCCCACCTTAGACGGGCAGCCCCAGAGGACCAGCTCCCCTCACGCACTAAGTACTCCAGCGCCTAGCACACCGGCAGGGAGGGGTCCTCCTGCTGCAAGTATGAAGGAAGGACAGAAGGAAAAGGGAAGTCAGGGGAACGGGCTGGGTTCCGGGGAGAGGGAGCCTGCCTGTGGAGTCAGGGAGCCATAGCCGATGGGTTAGTTGGGGCTGCTAGAGGAAGCAGCGGAGGGTGGGCAGGGTGGGTGGACACGTGCGGCTGGGCAGGGGTTGGGGGTGACGGCCCATCAACCCTACAGGTGCTCCGCCCCAATGCCTGGAAGAACACTGGCCTCCAGGTCCTGCACTGCCACTCCTGCGAGACAGGATGGGCCAGGCCTCTCCCAGCGGGTAGAGCTGGGACGGGAGGGCAACCCTGCCGGGTGAGGCAGCGGGCCAAAGGCGGGGAGTCAGCACCCAGCCAGGAGCGGGGCCCAGGTGCCTGGCCTGCGAGTCAGGGCCCTCAGGCCTCGAGGGGCTGCCCGGCGGGCTCCGGCGCAGGACCCCTGAGCCGGGGACTGCAGAGGAATTCTGTATGCTCGCACACAAAGCCCTCCTCAGACCAGCTCCGCGGCAGGCCGACTGAACTGGATGTTGAGAAACAGGAAACAACCAAGCCATGAAGTAAACTGATCCTAGTGTTGAAAAGATAATTTGTCCAGAAACAGACCCCTGGTGAAGCTTCACTGTGTTATTTATTAGCTAAGGGCAGGAGTCTGTGCAAATGACCGTTGCTGGGACCATTACTAGGAGATCTTGAAGGCCATTACTGACTCAAATGTCAGCAACGAAGGCGCTTTCGTCTGTAGGATTTCCAGCTCCTTTTCCGGGAAGGTTTTTCAGATGTGAAATCAGTCCAGTTTGGGAAACCATCCCCATGCTTAAATTTGGGGTGCCACAAGAATAGGGAGAGGAGGGAAAGAGGCAGTACTCATGGCGGGGCTCACATCTTCCTGGGCACCCAGGAGAGGCAGGTCTTACTGGTCAAGCTTCCCTCTGGGGCAGCGCCGGGGTCCCCACAGTCATGCTCCCAGCGCCCCTGGAGCCCTGGCAGGGTGTTGAGCCTGAGCGAGGGAGAAGCCCTTCCGGGCCCGATTTCATGGCAGGGGAGAATTCAGCTCTCCCGTCCACAGGAGACGCACCGGAACCCTCCAGTCCCTGAAGGCAATGGCCGCCAGCAAGACAAGGATGCCAGCAGACACAGGCTGGGGCCTTTGGACATGCCAGGCAGAGAACTAAGAGCACCGTGTACCCGAGTCGCCCTATTGCTCTGTGAGGCGTGATGTTCTACCAGCCCTAGGCCTCAGTTCCCTCATCTGCAAGGATAAGGAGACTCTAGAGCAGAACCCCCACATGGCTGTCTTGAGACCCGCTGCACCACAAGCACTGGGGCTACACGTTAACAATGTCGATGGAATCTTTGGAGAGATACCAAGAAACCGGTAATGGGTCTGCTTCTGGAAAAAGGGCTGGGGACGGGACATTTAAACCTAACACAGGCGAACAGCTATTCAGCAATAACTAAAACAATTCACATGAACCACACATCCGGATTTCCAAGCTGAACCTCAGTCCAATTGAATCACAATAGCCAGAGAAGAAACAACGGGGCAGTGCTTTTAACCAATTCTCCAAAGTGACCCTGATGCCAGGTTCAAGGACCCCTGTCCCTGAGGACGCCTCTTCTCTCCTCACCCACGACCTCTATGTTACAGATAAGAAAACTTCGCTCTGAAAGGGGCAGGGATGGGGCCAAGTCATCCTGTTGCTTAGAAGCACAGCACAGCAAGTAAAACCAGGTCTCCAAACCATGACACCCTTGCCCTCACCCCGCTGCAGGCCCCTGTGTCTTTCCCTCCGATTCCACTTCTCTCCACAAGAAAGAGTTCCCTCGTCTCAGAGCCTTCACCCTCCAAACCCTGCTTTCCTTAAGCTAATCTGGTAAACTGAGTGATGATGTGTTTAGTGGGTACTAATGGGCTAACGTGTTCTATTAAAAGACGCTGCTTGAACCCTTCTGGAAACATTTGCAATTAATGGCCATGTTTTACTTCTGTAAAGTAATAGGGGGGATTCAGTGTAACAAGTTTCCAAAAATTCTATCCCACATGGCAGAGGAGAAAAAACATCGGACTGAAGTCCTGAAATCTGGGTTGTAAGGTTTACCGTGTGGAAGTCATTTCTCTTTTTTGGCTCCTTTTCTACATCTGTGAACTGAAGGTGTTAGACTGAATAATCTCAAAGGTCCCCTTTAACTCTTAAAATCCCATTATATCACCCTGTCTAAATCTTCCTTCTCTGGCGAAATCTGTATTTTCAACAACAGGCACCAGAAAATACCATTGGCCCTTTGGAGAACAGTTCCTGGTGACACTGAATATTTTGCAGCTCTGAGCACCAGGAGCATGGTCTTAGCCATTTCAGGATCAGGTACGGTGGCAAAGGGGACCATTCAGTACAAATTCCATCTTCGTCACAAGAAAGAAGAAGAGAAAGCTGGGGTTCACAAAAGAAAATGAAAGCAAACAAAAATTAAAGATGGAAGACAGTCTGCTTGCGTTGGAGGGGACCCAGCACAGGGAGCTGTTTGTTAGCATGAACATGCCTGGTCTCTAGTCATTTCTGCTCCTACTGAGGGAGGAGAGCCAGGTCTGTGTCTGAGACAGGGAGGGTCAAGAAGAGAGGCTTTTTTTTTTTTTTTTTTCCATTCTCTTACAGGTCCCCCTCTAATAGCTGGGATAAGAGGCCTTGATCTGAGGCCTTGATCTAAGGCCTCTGCTAAAATGCAAGCGTCCCAAGAGGTAAGCCTCACAGTCTCATCAGCCTTCTTACCCCTGAGTGCATATGGATTGATCCAATCTTTTCATGAGCAGGATTTTTCCTTATTGTGGTAAAATATGCATGGCATACAATGTGGCATGTTAACCATGTCTAAGTGAATCATTCTGGGGCATTAAGTATATCCTTTATTGTGTTATAAACACCACCATCCATCTTCAGAACATTTCATCCTTTCCAACTGAAACTTTGAACCCATTAAATAATAACTCCCATTTCCTCCTCCCCCCACCCCAGCCACCCCCACTCTGCTTTCTGTCTCTATGGATTTGACCATTCGAGAGGCCTCAAAGAAGTGGAACCGTGCATTATTTGTTCTTTGGGGCCTTGCTTCTATCACTTAGCATAATGTCCTTAATTTTCATCCACTTTGGAGCAGGTGTCAGAATTTCCTTCAGGCTGGATAATGTACCATTGGGTGGACAGACTACACCTGTGAACACGGGTGTACAAATATCTGTTCAAGTCCCTGCTATGACCAGACTTGTAAATAGGGGTGGGAGGACCGTACCTGGCAGGTTGGGGCACTGAGGAACAACTCTGTACTTTAGGGTTTTTCCCAGGCTTTCCATGGAGTGAGTCCTCCGCCCTCGTCTCTTCAGATCTGTTCACACCTTGGCATCCACCGCCGCAGATGGAGGTCCATCCACCAGTGAGCACTCCCTAGTGAGTAGCTCTGTCCAACATGCCTAGACTCTCCTTCCTGACCACCGAGAGCCTGGCCCAGCCCAATTTGGTGGCTGTGGGGACCTTCCTGCCTCAGCTGAGCACGTGGATGTGTGACTCAAGCTCACGTACAAGCACATCTTCCAAAGTCTTAATGACCTTTAAAATAGGAAAGAATTTAATTGGAGGGTATGGGAACTTCTCTCCTAGAGTAGGGCTTTAAAGGTTACCCAAACATTTCTGAACAATGTGTTGAATAGACAAGACTAAAATTGTGGTTTAGTTTCCTGAAAAGAATTCCTGACAAGCTAATTTGTTACAAAGTCCTTGATATCGCTGAGGGTAAGTGGAAAAAAAATAAAGGACAAGTGTTTCCAATATGTATGTGGCTTTGCGCATTAGTTTATTTGTTATCTTTGAGTGAGAAATGAAAAGAAAAAAAAATACCCAAATCAGAATCCTGGGTCATCATGGCCCTTGGGATTGAGTGAGTTTCCAGGGTGGTTTTATTTTCCCTAGGTTTTTTAAGGTTATCAATTCTTCTTGTGGGCAGTTATAAGAACTGTTATTTCTTATAACTAGTTTGTAAGAATAACAGTTTCTTGTGGGAATGAAACGGAACGAACAGGCAGCCGAAAAAAGTGTTCTGGGCATTTTTCAGTTTTGTTCTCTGCAGTCCATTAAGGCTTAGCTGATTTTACCAAAGCCCCCGCTGGGGGGAAGGTTCTTATTAACATCTGGGCCAGAGCAGCCCCCAGTCCTCTGAAAGGGCCCAGGTGCAGAGTCACACTTTGTAGCTTTGGGGAGAGGTGATGCCTTCCCACAATGTTACTCTTCTAGAAGTGTTGCCATCACCTTCCTGAGAACCTTGGCTATAGTGTAAACATTCAAACAGACAGGTGATTCCCTCCCCCGCACCTAGGCAAAAACCCCACCAGGTTCCTTGAGCTGGGTAGCAATCATAACCACAATAATATTGTTGTAACATAGCCAACACTTATTCAGCAAAGTTGGCAAAAGCCTCTTCTAAGTTAATGTTTGCCTCCTTCACCAACTTGCCCTGACTTGATACCTGTTCTTTTAAACAAATGGGAACAAGGACAACATCTTCTGTGTTAGGAAATCAATAGATCTCAGTGACAGGGCAGGCGGAGCAGAACTGACTAGACACAGAACCGAGATTTTAAATGATTATATCCTGCCAACCTCCCTGCATTCACCAAAGCTCCTGGTTCTAATCCCACCACTTAAAGCTACCATAGGACCCGTGCCCTCGTGCCTGGCTTCTGCATAGGAACCCAAAGCCATGGACGTGCTAAACCAAACCCAAGGGACTGTGAAATTTACCATCTCTACGGGACTATAGCTCTCCTGAATACTGATTTGTTAATTCATTTTTATTAATTGCTACAATTTTTTTGAGCTCCTACAACAGACATTATTAAGCATTTTACACACATTTTCTTATTCCACTCTCATGACAACTGTGTGAGGTAGGTAATTTTATTACCCCATTTTCCAGGTGAGGAAACCGAGGTTAACTCATTTTCCAAGGGCGCACAGCGAGTGAGCAGTAAAATACTCTAGAATTCCCTTCCTTTGCCCATTGGCGAAGCTCTTTATGGTACTAGCATAACTGTTACTAACAGTTACCGAAGACAATTCCTGGAATTAGAGTGCATCAGATCTAAATTTAAAAGAGTAGACATGTGATGGGTGGACATCCGTACACACACACACCCCCGTGGTCCCCAGCCTTTGTCTGACAAGCTCCTGTGCCCACCTTCCCCTTGGCAGGCAGGGCAAGGCCTTGCTTTTAGCACCTAGAATTAAGGGCTGGGAGGGAGCGGACATGGCTGCTGGCTCTGGGAGTGTTTGCGGGCATTCTACCTCCCTTGGGGCCACTAGGGAGCAGGAGCTAATGGTACTAACAAGGGACATCTGGAATTTATCCAATTTTACTCAAATCCCGTGTTGTTTATGAATGAACCTAACTTGGGAAATGGAGACTGGGATCTCAGCTGTTCAACAAACAGCCCCTTCCCTTGAGTTTAGCCAAGCTATGGGGTCTTGTTCATTGCTACTTGGCTACCTTCATGGGGATCTTTCAAAGTTCCCACTCTAGGTCACCAATCAAGAGGAACTAGGAAACGTCCTATGTCATCCTTCCGTAAACTGGACATACCTGCTTGGAACTGGAAAGCGAGAGGTCTTCCCAGGGTCCTGGAATCAAGGCCTTTGGCTCCCGATGGGGTAGGGGCCAGAGGAGTCTCTATTCCTTGCAGCTCGGGAGTGTTTGGGGTTGGAATATTTTTTACGCTGCTCAGAATATAAAATATGAAGCCTGCTGCACATCTCTGACAACAGACTGGGGAAAACACACTGGAAAAGAGATGAGGCAACTCAAGCCCACCTGGTAAGTAACGTCTATTTCATGAGAAGGAGAGGAAGGATGGGACCTGCTCTTGAGGAGCAAACCCAAAAAGCAAGGCTCAAGGACCTTGAAACCATTAAGAGGAGCTCCTGCTCCAGCAGGAAGGGGGCCCAGGCCAGGCTGGTTTCAGGTTCCTCCTTGCTACATAGATAAATGGCCAAAGGAAACATTATCTAAGCAGTTTCACATCAAAGGCTACATGGCAAGCTGATCTTCTTTTTAATCGGGCCAATAACCAAGTGAGAATGAGACAATGCGTGTTTCGGAAGAGGGCTCATGTGGTTCTGGAGTGGACTTTCCCATGCTCTCGTCCCCAGCCATCTCCACCGAGGAGCAGTTGTGTAAGGTACTCGGGGCGGCATCGAGCCCGCGGGCCTCGTGGTCACCCCACGCGGGCTCTGAACAAAGCGTTGAACACACAGGACCGAAACTGGGGGAACGGTCAGAGCTGCATTCATCGCTTGCCCCTAGCTGGCTCGAGGGATGCACGTGTGGCCCGCCTCCAGGTCAGGAGTCCTATCCGAGAGAGTTAGGGTCTAAAGGATGGCCTCAAACCTGGGTGAGAAATGACAGATTCTGGGGTCTTAGGAACCGATCGGCAAAGCATCGGAGTCACCCTGTGATGACTTTTTGTAGTTCAGAGCTGTGTGTGCGGCATGACGTCTTGGAGCACCTGAAGAAATAGATCATCCACGAGGTTTTCATCCCCACACCGCACTGTGAGGGAGGCGGGGCAGGCACGATCATCCCAATCCCACAGAGAAAGGGGAGGCCCCCCGAAGTTGAGGTGACCTGCCCAAAGACACACAACTCGTAAAGGCACTCCAAGTGAGCAGTGCTCATCCCTTCCTGGACCCTCTGGGGCAATGTGCTTTTCACTCTTGCCACACTGCTGGTCAGCTGTGTCTGTGAGCCGAGCTGTCACTCCGGATGACCACCCCGAGGACGTGGGAAAGGGTCTACAGGACCCTTCCATCAGCTGGATGCATGTGCCCGGCAAGGAGTTACAGCGAGAGCAAAGCACGGCCTGCCCCCCCCCCCCCCCGCCAGGGAGCAGCGGCCTTGGCCTGCGAGCTTCGCCAGGGCAGGAGCCGTGCCCGGCCCACTTTGAGCTCCCGCATCCATGCCAGCGCCAGGTGTCAGAAACCTTGCTGGAGGGAGGGAAAGGAAGAGAAGGGGACGGAGGAGGAGGGTGGCTTCTTAGGGTCCCTGGTCGGCAGTGCCGGCTCTTCCCTGACCGGCTGGCGGCGACCCCCAAGAACAGTGCCAGGACTTCGTGGAATGTGTATTTTCCAGCCTTGTTCGGTCTGCATTCATTAGCTTCCCACCTTTGTTTTCTTCTTTTCTCATCCCGTTTTTTAATTCATGTGATGCTGTTGTTGTTGTTTCTATTATTCCTGTTATAGTTGAAGCATTGCGGTTGACTTTAAATATTTGGGGGATATTAGTCAACAACAACAATAAAAAAAACCAGCTAGAAAAACTAAGAAGTGCCTGTGTAAGTACATGTAACCGGCAGTGAGTCTTTCCATTCTGCCCCCACAGAAAATGCAGCCGATAGGGCAGTAAAAGGGCCTGGAGATTTTCCCCAGCAGTCCTGCTATGCCTCCTCTCTGCACCTTCCCCAATTCTACCCACATTGTCACGCTTATTCCGGGCCTGTTTCCTCCTCTTGACCTCCGCCAGCTAATCCAGCTCAAGTTTCTTCTAACTTAAGGCAGGGAGCTCACGTCCTCTCTCCATGGGGCTCTGGAAATTCAAAATCCCTTAATGCAGGGCTCCTCAAACCATCCCCGTCCTTTCAACCTCTCAGCTGCCTGTCCTTCTTGAGCTCACTGCCCTGGGTTTCTGGAGTATGCCTCTGACAGGGTTTCCTCCCAGCTCTCTGCCTACCTACCGCCTTCATTTCTTTCACGCGGCTCCTCCTCCTTCTTGGCCCAGGTTTTGTTTTTATTCTTGTGTTCTCTGTACAGACAGCCATCACCCTTATGTTCGTGTTCCAGTCCAGTCACCGGAGCCAGGTTCCAATCTCTTACCTCCAACTGCCTGCGGGTCTGTCCGGATATCCCTTCGTCACCCCCCAAATGACAGGTCCAAAGCTGGACGTCAAGATCTCTCCCTAAAACTCTGTTCCCTGTGTTCAGCTTCTTGGTTCCACTTCTGTGGCCATGGCATTGCCATTTCCTTCTCAGCCAGGCTTGAAAACATACTCATTTACTTTTCATTCTTTCATAGTCTCTCACCGAGTTCTGGTGACCTCCCCACTGATTTGGTTCCCTCCTCTCCATCCCGTGACCATGCCAGGATCACCCCAAACCCATCCCCCCATCAGTCTGCTTCTCCGGCCATCCGTTCTGCTCCAGAATGGTAAGCTCTAAACGCTGCCTCCTCATTCTTCTATCCCCAAGCCACTGGGGACCCCCCCTCCCATTTTCTATTCCAGTATCAGGGAGCTCTGGCTGACCCCCGGGGCCATCGGCATTCTGAACACTCTCCGGCACGTGACCGAGCCCTGCCTTGCCTCAGGGCCCCGGCAGCTGACCGTCTCCCCGGAGCGCCTGCTTCCTGCTCCCTTGCCTATTGGCATTACAGTCCATCCTCAAGCCCAGTTCAAAACCCACCTCCTCTGCTAGCTTCTCAGACTGTCCTCTTTTCTTGGGCATCTTCCTGTTTTATTGTGCAGTCCAGTGCATTCACGGTTTCTTTCTGTTCCTTAATCCCTACGTTATAATATTCTTGCCCTTTATTATCTAAAAGGTAGTGAAAAAGCATGAGATCACCAATATGAAGGCACTGAGCACGTTTTGGAGGAAAAGGTATAATGGAAATCTCAGGGGTTAACAGTGAAAAAAAGACCACAGATGTATGGTGCTGATGGCAAATGACGGGAGTGTCTCTGCGTTAGTTTCATTTAGTGACATGTGCAATGCTGTCATTTGCCTTTATGTTGGTACCATAAAGGGATGAGGTTTGAGGGACTTTATGCTTTAAAGAACCATCAAATTATAACTATCTTATTCTGGATTCCTGTGATCTGTGAGCTCTGTAATGCCACCTGCCAGAGGACTTTCCATGATTACTCTATGCCCATCTCATTCTCGTTTTCTTCCTGGTGGCTCAAGGTAATGGACATGAGATAGAATCACAGGGAGCCCACATCTTCTATTTCAGAGTACGTCCCAGCGCCCGGGGACCCCGTGCCCCAGGCTTAATTTGTTCCTCCGAGGGACGAGGTATCAGCGGTCAGAGAGCAACACGTCCCGCCCCGAGTCTGATTCTCTTTGTGGCCAACTCATCAGTTTTTGTTTCGTCTCACTGGACCAGGACACGGGTGGAGACTCCAGGCATTGAAGGAGAGGATGTACGGGTCTGGAGGGGGGGAAACCTCTCCCCAAAAGCTCAACTCTGAGAACGTGGAGAGAGCAAACAAGCTCTGGCTGGTAATAGTCACCACTTACAGCTTCTTTTTTGCAGCTGCAAAAATAGTCCATCAGGTTGTCAGCTTTTGACTTCATCTCACCACGGTAAATAAAAATAAAGCTACTGCCAAGTGCCATCAGCGATTTGAGCGCTGTCATGTAGCACACGACTCTGAAGACAAGGCCCTCAACACTCCTTCATGTTTTAGCTTTCAAGGAGGCAACTTTGAATTAAAACAGTCTTTTCATAGATTTCATCCATGATTCTACTTGTTGGCCATATAAAAGAGTATGTGTACACAAATTTTAAATAGTGTCAGAAAACAAGGGTGTTGCTTATTGTGTTCTATAAAAATACTCTCCCAGACTCCTGCTCAGTAACCAGAGAAAACAACACAGCTGAAAAACCCAGCAGCTGAGAGAAGGACCCAAGTGTACTCAGTATGACGTGAAGATTTATAAACACAGCCACATAATCCCAAGGAGTACACAATATAAATGCTTTATTGCTAGCACAGAGGTTTCTTTTTAAGTAAATTAAAAGAAATAAATCTTCATTTTCACATTCTATATTGCAGTTGAAAGGTAAACTAGCTGGTTAATGGGTATGTTCACTTGGACACACGCTAGAAGAGGAGAGCATGACATTCACATGGAAGAACTCAGAAGCGTGGCGTCTCTAGAGGCACCGGGCCACTGAATGCACTGTCGTTCGTAAATAACAGCAAACGGAGATTTCTTTTAAACATCATGAATAGACGAGACTCATAAATAGAAAACCGGTGTGTTAGAAAGCAGAAACCCATTACATACAGAAGGCTATCTACGCGTTGCCCATATTCCATGTACTTCTAGGTTATGTTTGGTACTTTTAAATAAATGATCTTCATCTAGGTTAGACTGGATTGGATTCAGCAACTGGAAAAAGGGAAGGAGGAAAGGAACTCGACACTGTCCATCAGCTAGTGGATGCACTGGAAAGCAGAAGAGGAAGTGTGTGGCTGGGGGAGAGGGAGAGGGGCTGCTTTGTGCCTCCCCCTCAGGAGGCCTGTCGGGAAAACCATGTGTGGACGAGCCACTGGGCATGGGGCGGGGGGAGCGGCGCTGGTGGAACATGGCAATCATGGCAGACTGCAACTCAGAATGGAAATGGAACCTCCAGGCTTGGCCGGATTTTCCAAGGTTACTGCCAGTGCATTTAGGGCATGAGAGGCTGCAGTAACACCCAGAGCACTGGGAGGAGTGGGGTTGGTGCAGGGGGCCTGGGGAGCAGAAGCAGCTGTGGAGTTCAACTGCAGAGATAATTCACTTCCTAAGAATTGTCAGCCAGTAGGGAAATGAACTTCTTTCTGCAAGGCCCCCAGGATTACCTGGTACCAAATTCTTGAGCCGACTCAATTCATTTTAGGGTTGATTGTTAAGAGAAGCTTTGGAAAAAGATCTTACCAGTCTATGAAAAACAACTCCCCCTCCCCCTGCCTTATTCCAGAATCACCCAGAAGGAAGTAAACACACACGCACACCCACACACCCTAAAACCAAGTGGCAAGCTCAGAAGCTGTGAACTACATGTGATCGTCTCTGGATCTGCATCTTCCTGATCTTTCACTCGTGTCTTTTATGGACGTACGAAAGCCAGACTGGGTCAGGAACATCCGAGTTCTTAGTTCTCGTTACATCTGCAGTGTACCAGCTCCTGGCAGTTTCGGTCTGGTCTGGCTCTAACTAAAGCCATTTCATGTTTTGCTTTGAAGAAATGGATAACATGAAATGGTAATTTGGCTGCAAAACCTTGGAAAATTGTTCCCGGCCCAAACATCTGCCCCAAATGAGCTCAGCTGAGATCTCCTTGGAGGGGTGGGAGGGGTGGCAGGGAAGTGAGCAGAGAGAGCCTGGAAGGGGGAAAATGGAGACAATGGAAAGATGACCTTTCCTCAGGAGGAAAGTTCCTTGTGACGAAAGGCATCAGCCCATCACTCCGGAAAGAGACACTGGATGTACCCGACAGGGACCTCTCCTGCCGTCATCCCGCTTTCCCCAATATTTGGTATCGTTAAGGTGATCCCTTACAGAGTGCCAGGAAACCAGGCCCACATGGTCTGCTTTCATTATGCAGGGACCGGCCTGGCCTACATGTCATTATTTAAATCTTTAAATAAGGACTGGGTATGAACTTTGGATTCCTGAGAGCCGGGCCCCCCAGGGAGAGCAGAGAGGGAGGGTCCTGTGGGCTGGCCTCCACCTTCCTCCTTGGCCTTCTTAGGAGTTCTTCTGAGGGATCTTTACTGTCACCGTCTTCACCTCGGAGTACTCTCGCAAGCCGAATTCCCCCCTGAAAGGCAGAAATAGGCTGTGTCAGACACCCAAGGCCCGGGCAGCCTGGTGTGAGTGATGGCAAGAGTCCCGAGAAGGGGCCGTTTAGCACCTGCTAACAGTAGGCCCGGGGGTTTCCATGTAGAAATGTCCAATGAGTGGACAGCCCAGCCCTCCTCTGAGGAGCAGAGGGGGCTGTCGTGTCATGAGCAGTGACCGTTTCTTAAAGGCAAAGGCCGATCTGTCTTCCCAGTATGGCCCAGGAAGGGGCAGCATTCCCAACTACTCAGAGAAACACGCATGCGTGTTAGCCTGGGCCAGCGGTCACACAGACCCTGGACCGTGCCCCTGGGTGGGCACCACAGACAGCAGCAGGCCCAGGCCCCTACTGCCGTGTCTCTACCACGGACAGCAATGGCTCTGGAGGACAATGGTGTGCTTTCCTCCTGCCACCGGACACCCCGATGTCTCTGTGTTCTAGTCGCTGTCCTAGATACCTAGTCCACTTTAGCTGAAAGAAAAGCCGGAGATTTCTAGGCTGGGATCCCCTGGATGTTCTAAATTCCTTTCCACTGGTCCTTAGACTTAACAAACGGAAGCGGGCACCCAAAGGCCTGGGCAGGGAAGAGCACGGGTCACCAGCAGTGCTTGAAAGACAATCCTGACACGGGCTGCCTGCAGGCCCACAGTCAGGGGAAAGAGGGAGGAAATCCAAGTACCTGACTTCAAAGGAAGTGGCAGTAAGCTGGCCCCCCCAAGACTCTGGGTAAACGTTTATGGGGTGGGAGCTGGGTACCCTGCCTCTGCAGGGGCCAGGGGACGCTGCCCTTCCCGGCCCCCTGGTCCCGCTGCGCCGGTCTCCAGCCACTGCCCTCAGGGGGCCGGGGTGCAGCCCAGCCGGCGGCTGCCGAGCTCCCGTCCTTCCCCTGTGTCCTCTCTCCTCAGTTCACCTCATTTCCGTTGCCCTTTTCCCCTTTCCTTTATTTCATTGTAAAGTCAAGCACATTCTCCTAATTTTCTCTTTTAAAAATTGAACTTTTTCCCCCCTCTATTCTTTTTAAAGTCACTGGCCTGTGAGGCTTTCCCTGGCTGTCTCGGGGAGGAGCTCCTCCCTCCTCTGTGTTCACAGAGCACCTGGGGCGCCGGCCAGCACAGAGCCGTCACCTGTCCCCGGGAGAGAGGCCGTCTCCCTCCGTGGACCCGTAGCTGACTGTTCCTGCTTCCTGCCCGCCGCCGAACCTGGTGTAGAGCCCACGGCTCCAGGCTCAGACGGCACTTGCGGAAGGGAGGGACAGAGGGAGGGCTTTTTCCCATCCCCCCTTCCCCAGTTCCACCCGGTGGATATACCACCTCTGCCAGGAAAAAACAAAAGAACACAGATTTATTTGAGTAAGAAAATATTAATAAAAAAGTCACATATGGGGCGCCTGGGTGGCGCTGTTGGTTAAGCAGCCCACTCTTGGTTTCGGGTAGGGTCGTGATCTCAGGGTTGTGAGCTCGAGCCCCATGTCGGGCTCTACACTCAGTGCAGAGTCTGCTTGGGAATCCCTCTCCCTCTCCCCCTTCCCCAATCTCTCTAAAAAGAAATAAATCTTTAAAAAAGATCCCAGTCATGTATGAAAGATACAATGTTACAGTGACTGGGCTTTACAGTAAAGACCTGCTGTAAGGGATTCATGCCGCTTCCTTCCAGGAACCCCGTGCCCTGCATAAGGCTCCAATTATTTTGCCAGCAGCAACTCTGAGCACCCAGGTCACCTGAGTTGTCATGCCCGTGCCCTCCCCGCTGGGACATCAGAGGCAGCCAGGGAGAGACCAGGGCATGTGTGCTGCCCTCTTATCCATGTTGGCCATCTTGCTTACGGGAATGAGAATCAATTTGGGACTGTCCCACTCAGTATGAGGTCCCCTCATTAGCTCCTTCCAGGCCCTGTCTCTATTGCCAGCCCAGCTCTGGCTCCTTTTGGACTTTTTCCTGCCCTTGGGCAATTCTGAAAGTGTCTCTTCATCACGGACATCATCTGCCTCCCGTTTGAAGTGAGGTTACTCCCTTCTTGTTTCCTGGCTTGCGCACGCACGTGGGGCAGACCCTGAACCATCTCCTCCCACTCAGATCTCTAAGTTGGTTGTGAGAAGCGGAAGGAAGCCTACAGACTCAGAAGCGTGGTGATATGATTGCTTTTGAGTGTGATGATTGGCTCTTGTAATCTTTGGGTGCGCAATGTGATAGAAAATCATCCTGGGCTAGAGGAGCTCCTCCCCTGTGTCTCAGGCAGCCATCTGCCACCCTGGTCCGCACACAGCCCGCTCTGAGAATGAGGAGTGGCCTCAAATCTGTCATAAAAACAACCCTGGAGCTGGGGGTCAGCAGGCAGGCATGGCCACTCAGCTCTGCCATTAACTGGCTGGAAGACTAGGCGAGCCACCCCGTCCTCCTGGTGCCCGGGCATCTCTCAGGCATCAAGGAATGTAAGGATTGCCCTCGGAGCTTGCTTACATTGTGGATTCCTGACCATCCCCACCAAAGACTCTGCCCTGGTAGGTCTGGGGAGGAGCCCAGGAGACTGTGATGCAGGTGGCTGTTTGGGCCACCCTTTGAGAAGCGCTGCTAGAAAGTCCTCTGAGGGCCCCACGTTTAGATTCTTCTGTTGTTTCACCATCTCATTCTGGGGGCTTTCTCTCCAATCTAACTGAATCCAGTTAAATCCCACAGTTACGGGAGAACGGCACTATGGTGCAAACGCAGACACGTCACTCCTGCTGCACCCCGATCTCTCTGTACGGTCGCCTGCAGAGCTCCACAGTGCGTCCGGGCAGAGGCACACTCAGACGCCTGTGTTCCTGCTTCTGAGTCAGACTGGGTTATATTCCCTACCACGAACCAAACCTGGCACTCCACGGGCAAGGTAAGATGTTAGATTTGGGTGCCTCTCAGTCAGTCATTGTAGAAAATCACTCAAAGAACAAAGAGGGATTTCCATGTAGGATGTATACTTCCCTGCTCTTTTCTTTGCCTTACAGCAACGTTTCGCAGAGCAGGGTCTCCAGACCACCTGTGCCGAATCATTCCAGAAGCCTGTTAACAATGCAGATCCTCAGCCTTAGCCCAGCTTTACTAAAACCAAATCTCTGAGAGTGAGTGGGTCCCCAGACAAGAATGTTTGGCAAGCCCTTCTCCCAGACCCACAGGTGACTTTCTGTGCACAGGCATGCTCTGCACCTAAATATGAGCACACACGCATGCATGCATGTGCATGCAAACTTGGGAAGCCCTTATTATCCTAATAGTGCTTCTCATCTTCAAACCCAGTGTCCTTAGTTTTTACAATGCTGAGGTTCACAGCTTTCTTTCCATGTGCTCAGTTTGTGACATGTATTTTATAGCTTGTCTCAGGAAGCTTAAATGAGGAGTAAGGGAGGGGTCCGGAGGAATGAAACGGGGAACTGGCTGCAGGGCAGGCCTGAGGTGAGCCACCCCCCCTCTGACCCTGGGGATCAGAGGCCAGCCCATCAGGGAACCTGTAGAGAGCAGCCCTCCACAGAGCTCTGTGGGGAGAGAACTCCGGTGCTCCCACAGCCCGCCTTGGAGCTTGTTTCCAGAAAGTGCTACTTCTCCGTGCCTCTGAGAGGTGGGAAAAGGGGTGCCAGGGACCAGAGCCACATGGGGTTTGCAAGGCCAGGAGATAAAAGGTACTGTCCAGAGGGGAGTTTCTGGGATTGCAGTAAGTAGCAAGGAAGAGTGGGGGACCAGGAGAGAGTAGGTTCTCTTATTTGAAGCCTTTGCGACCACTCTAGGTCATTTAAGGAAGAAAAAACATGTTTGGGGAGCAAGTATGGACAAAGAATCATATAATCTAGACAAGATGAAGTGAGTCTCATCAAAGAGCACTGTTCCCTAATTATTTTTTAACTGCACTGCAAAGGCCAAATCACTACAGCACCGAGATAAGTCGAGAAAGGCTGCTTTTCAGTCTCTTGGGCCACTGTTCTCTGTGTGGTTCTGACACAGCCAAACTGTCTCCCGGCAAGTTTGTCTCCTCGTCTTCCCAGGCAAGGGGAAGCTTTCTAAGGGGAGTAGACTGGACTTGGACAATGTCACAAGCCCGAATCCTGTCCATGCTGAGGGTCCAGGACAAGTCGGGGACAAGCTCCATCAACCAGCGATTATTTATTATATTTTATGCCCATGATTCACCCTCTTAATGATCTGTAACAAAACAGTTGGCGTGAGAAGCATTCCCAGAGCCAGGGGTTGTCCCAACATTTCAGAGACCAGGAAGGCACAAACACAGAAGCAGGACACGGAATATCAAGTTACATGCATTCTGAAAAGTGGGAACAGAAAGTGAAGGCCATATGCAAGTTAGGAAGTGATAGCTGGAGTACACGAAGACTTTATAAAAGCTGAAAAAATACTGATAACTGCGCAAAGAGGATCCAGACTGCTTCTGCATCCTCTGGTTTGCTTGCTGTAAAGCAAGTGGGAAAAACTGAAGGCCAGAAGCAAGACTCAAGCAAGAGCGATTTCTCCCAGCATACCCAGGGACAGAACAGAAGTTGATGATGCGAGCTGAAATTCGGGAAAACATTCTGCCACACTTCCAAAGTAAGACATTTATTAGGAAAAAGGAGGCTCACCTACATTACACTCATCTACTTGACCACTACTGACGATAGCAGCTAACATTTCTGGAGGCTTGCCAGACACTGCTGGGTATCTGGAACACTGAATCCTACCATTTAATCCTCACGGCAACTTTTGGGGTAGGTACTATAATTATTCCCATTTTAGAGATGAGGAAACAGAGGCTTAGTGAGATGAAGTAATTTGTCCAAGGTTACATAGGTATTTTTTTTTTTAAAGATTTTATTTATTTGACAGAGAGAGACACAGCGAGAGAGGGAACACAAGCTCGGAGAGTGAGAGAGGGAGAAGCAGGCTTCCCGCCGAGCAGGGAGCCTGATGCGGGGCTCGAACCCAGGACCCTGGGATCATGACCTGAGCCGAAGGCAGACGCTTAACGACTGAGCCACCCAGGCACCCCAAGGTTACATAGGTATTAAGTGGCAGGGCCAGATACGTTTCTGAAGCCATGTGATTCTAGAAATTCTGCTCTTAGCCTCACCGCTATGCTTAACTTTCAGTTTAATGGCTAAGACCCAGAAATTACCAGCTGAAGTATCTGAAGCATGTAAATCCTCTGCACTGGTCTTACGGGTTCACTGACTTTGTCCCCAACACCATACTTGTTTCTCCCACAATTGCCACTACTCACTCTTCCTTACCAATCCTGCCAATTATTCCCCTCTCTCCAGCTACCCAAATGTTCCTCTCCTTTAAAGGCCAATTCAAATCCCTAGGTTTGATCCTACCTAAAGGTTTTCCAGGCTTCTATAGCTCACAATGATCTCCCCCATCCCTGAACTCTTCTATGACTTCACGGTCTTCTCTGGAATTCTTCTGATTCTTTCAGTGTTGTACATTCATTTATCCAGCAAAATCTCAAGTGCTTTGATGAACCACATCTTCTCCCACAGGACAAACACTCAATACTTCCGCAGACTGATCATGAACTGGCACTGGCTCACAAAAGGATGCATACGTTAATGGCAGAGGGAATGGACATACCGATGTTTCCCCTTGGGAGTCACAGGATTTAAGAAACACGGAACCAGCTCCTTTCAAGAGGAGGGAAACTCCTCCCTTTGGAGGAGTTTTTTTGGTTTTTTTTTTTTAGAGAGAGTGTGAGGGGGGGGCAGGAGGGAGGGGCGGGGTTAGGGAGAGGGAGAGAGAGAGAGAATCTCAAGCAGACTCCACACTCCGTGAGGAACCCAATGTGGGGCTCGATCTCATGACCCTGAGATCATGACCTGAACTGAAATCAAGAGTTGGACGCTTAACCGACTAAACCACTCAGGTGGCCCAAGGGGAAAATGTTTTTTGTTTTTTTTGTTGCGGGGGGCGGGGTGCGTGTCAGCTCAGGAAGACCCTGGCTACCATTCACACTCTGAATGCCGCTCAAAAAATCCATTTATATATGAAGGTGGCAAATAACATCCCCTCGAGTGTAGTTCTCCTCTGCTCCAGTCCCATTTTTCAGGTCCTTTTGCCTCACAGGAGGGCCCTTCACAGCTCTGATCCCGCCCCTGAAGAGTCCCTGCACCTGGCCTCCCTGCTTCCTTGGCTGCATATCACGGGAGCCACTGAAACCTACGTTCAAACCTCACATCTGCCACTTACTGGCTGTGTGACCTGGGCAAGCTGCTTAGCCAGTGCAAGCCCCAGATCTCCACCCGAACCATGTGGGACGTGAGGGGAAGTGTATCGATTCCACTCCGTCCTCATGAAAATCAAATGAGACGACATTAGGAAAGAAGCTACCATAAAGCCATACACGGAGCGGGCATTTAATGAGTGATACCTATCAGTGTTAACCGTAAAATCCTCGTGACTGATCTTCTTCCTCTAGTCTTTGCCAGGACATCCTCTACCTGCCAGAAAGCTCGGCCTTAAAACCTCTGGTATCTCCTCAGCTCCCACAGAGTGTCCAAGCCCTCTTGAGACTGGGTTTAAAACAACCTTTCCACTTGTATCTTCAGCATCCTCCAGACATCCTACGTCCAAACTCTGCAGTCCCAGCCTCAGAGAACCTACGGGGGCCGAGCAGGTGATGTAAGGGAGGGGCTTGTGCATGCGCAAAAACGAAGGGCTACCAATATTCAGGCCCCAGGAGCAGTAAGAACAGTGGGGAAGAAGGCGAGTTCTAGAGCTCACAGCTGCAGCAATTTTGCCACGGGGGAATGAAAATAAGCAAGAAATCCAGATTTTATGGAAAGCCTCTTCATTTTTGAATGCCAGTTAAGGATTTTAAAATGTGGGGCAAAGTGAAACATTTCTGCAGGCCAGATTTGTCCTTGGGCTGGCAGGTGGTGACCTCTGTTTTAAACACAGCAAACTCCCTGATGTTCTGTATTTGTTGTGCCTTCATGCCTCTGTTCCTGCTATTCCCTCTACATGGCAAGACTGGTCCTCACAAACTGAAACGTTTTTTGTTCTGTGAAGTCTTCTTGGACCCCATCAGGCAAATTCCATGGATTGTTTCCTCTGTACTTGCAAGAGGTTTGGCACACTTCTGTCAAGAAAGCAGCCCTGATTTTATGAAATAGATGGCACATTAATTTTTATCCATTCCCACGTAAAGGAAGGGAGTGGTGTTCTATTCATCTTTGTGACATGTAGCACAGCGCTTCGTTTATAGAAGTACGCGCTTACCTAACTGTTTGCTGAATGAATGGATGAGAGTAAGAGAATTAAAACAATTGTGTGCCTGCTCCTCTAGGCTGGTATTTGTAATCCCTGTTTCTCTGCAGGCACCAGCAACTCTGGACACTTACATTTCTCTCCCATTTCCAGACATCTTGAATCCCCCAAAGGGGCTCTGGACATTTAAGGCATTGTAACAATTGATCCTAAGAGAAAAAAACATAGTACCGTGAGTGTGAATTCTGCTTGTACAAAAGTAGTCCCCTCAGCATAGTATTTCTTTTAAAAGTTTTATTTTCTAATTCCCCTTTTTGCATATGAAATACTTAGAATTTAAAATTGACTTTGATCCCCTGCCCTAGCCATTAAGGAGTGTATATCCCTTTTCAGGGCGAAGGCTGGTTGCCTTCCGTCTTCCCCATCCCCCTGGAGGATATGCTTATGACCCACGCTCCAGAGATCATGAGGCCCCTACAGTACCGCCAGTGGTGTGCGTTATGGCCAGAACCATGAGGCTGACTCATCTTACCAAACAGTCCCAGCTTGCATTGCAGAAGACACCGTGAGCGCTTTGTTGATGTCATTAGTGAAGACAGCTGCTACAAGTCCAAAGTCTGAGTTATTGGCTCTTTCGATAACTTCATCCATAGTCTTAAACCTCAGAATTTCCTGAACAGGGCCAAAGATCTGCAACAAAACAGTGTGAGCCAACATGGGGTTGTGGCTCCGCCTTCATTATTTAAATGACATTTAAGTTTAGCAGCACAGAACTGTAAAATAGCTCAAACTTTGCCAGAACAGGATTATGTGAGTCTAACTTTAGAGTTCATTTAACGCCCCCTCTCCTCCATCCTCCCTGGCATCCCCTGATCCCACGGTCTGTACCAATGCTGCCTTCTCCGTGATTCCCCAGCCACTGCTCCAGACCTCAGAACGACTGCTGGCTGATGTGCTCCGGTCCCCATCCTGCACAAACGTGAGGTGGCTTGGATGCTTTCTCCTTCCCGGCGGACAGCTTAGTAACCCACATCTGAAGGACTGACCTGTGACTAGCATATTACCAAGGCCAGTGACTGGCTGTTATGATTGTCCACTTGGCTAGTAACAATTGCAGTCGAGGAGCACGTCACCTGCCTCCATCTAACTTGCTTGCCTTCTAGATTTAACATTTTCTTGAAAGCGGGATTTACACAGCCATGTGTGTTGTTACAGAATGTGTATCAAATATAAAGAGCCAGAGCTAGAATATCATCTACAAGAAATGCTCTGGAAGCCATCCCAAGAAAGGCATGGCTTCCGCTTGAACCCCATGTTTGATACCTCCTCTTTGGCAATGCGCATGTCGTCGGTGACGTTGGAAAACACGGTGGGCTCGATGAAAAACCCCTTTCGGCCGAGCCCTTTGCCTCCACATTCCAGCTTGGCACCCTCGGCCACGCCACTCTGAATGAGTTCCAGGATCTTGTTGTACTGTTTCTTATCAATCTGCAAGAGAAATTTCCTAAAGACTCCATGTAAAGTCTTCTATGAAAAGAGAAAGAAGTGTGTACTCAAGGATCTCTCACTTGTGATTTTTTTCAAAGCTCCATTGTATCTACTCATGTCATAGGGGACTGCTGCCATTTAGCCACTGTTCTCTGAAAAAATGGTGACTTTGTATGTTTAACCCAATATATTGAGAATTCCATTAAATGCACTGCATGGACGACAGTGCCAAATCAGAAGTACCAGATGCAGAGTTAGGCAATGTTTCTAAATGACGGAGAAACTGGCTAATTGATTATTTGCGGTTTCTATTGGGGAAAAACTGACCGCTATAACCAAATGAACAATTCACCAAGTTGAACTGATACTAAAAAGATGAAAACAATAGGTAAGCTCCATGGTGCTTCAAATCCTACTGGGGTCTATTTTTAATGGAGCTCCTATTATACCTCTAGAGGAAGAGGTTAAGTATAAAGAGCAGGGACCAGCTTCCTATTCCGTAAAATACAGTTAGTCTTGCCCACCCCCCAAGTTATAGGCATCATTCAATTATGATGGTAAATACAAAAACCTAAATTCACTTGAGTTTGAATTACTCGGCTAGAACATCAGTCATCTTTCAAACGGTCCCCAAATCTAGGAGATGTTGTTTCTTATCGGGAAGACCTATATGCTAGAGATCCAGATGCAATCTGATCCAAGTATCCTTTAAAAATTCCCAGACTCTATCTACAGTTTAAGATTCGACCAGAATTCTATCCGGAAATACACCTTGACGATTGTGGAGAATGTGCAGAGCCAGATAGTGTGGGACTTTTGTGGCCCTCCCCACCGCACTGCATGAAGCCTACAGAGTAAGAGACAACCATACAGTAGGGGGACAAGTAGACAGCCCTCTATTCCCTACACATTACAAGCCACAAGTAGGCCAGGTTGGCGGAGAGATTCCTTAGCCACGGGTGAAAGGATACAGGGCTTCTGAGAAAGAGAGATCCCCACTCCCCTTGACCGTGGCATTTGCAGGGATGTCTTGAAGGCCACTGGTGAGGACTGGGACTGGGTTCTCAGGTCAAGCTCCATCTTGTCATGCTCAGGTCCTTCCTTAGAGCTAAGAGACTCCCACTTACCCCCAGAGTTCAAAGTATCCTTGAGGCAACTTTAATCTCTTAATGTTTCCGAGAGAACATTTTGAAAGGGAGAGGGAAGCCTGAGGAATAAGCAATGCCTCACCAGCTCCAATTCCAGCTGCGAAGCCGAGGTGGCAGAGCAAGGAGGAGGCGGGAAAAGGACTCTGTTTCTGGGGTCCCACTAGAGTGTCCGGCACTCGCCCGGCATTAAGAAAGGGAATGTTTATGATTTCTCTACCTGGGGTCCCTGCTCCGTGGTGGGATCAAAGGGACTCCCCACGATGCGCCTCTTGGCCCGCTCCACGCTTCTTCTCACAAACTCCTCATAGATGGACTCCTCCACAAAGATGCGAGACCCGGCGGTGCAGCACTGGCCCTGGTTGAAGAACACTCCCTGGTGGGCCTGCTCCACAGCGTAGTCCACTGCAAGAGGAGACAGCCGTGTCCTCAGCACGGTTCACCCACGGAGGGCCCGTCCATGCAGCCCCCTCCCCTCCCTCTGCCAGAGCCCCGGGTCTAACTGCCGCGCTCACCGTACAGCATTAACCGCGAGGAGGCAGCACAGGGGAGAGCACTGGCTTGAGAACACAGTTTAGTTCAAGTTCTGACTAGATCCTGACGTGACTTGCTACGTGACCTTGAACTTGGACAACTTCACTTCTTTGAGTCTCGTTCTTCTTCTGTAGAACGAGGGCCTGCACCACAACCATCTAGAACAGGAGTCTCAAGCTCCATGTGCCAAGGGGCCAGGCAGATAATGTAGTGGTATCAATCGGCCAGCCAGGAAAACAATCTGACGGAGACTCAGAAGGAAAGCCACTGCATTTGGCTGTTGCTATGCATGAATGTAAGCCTCTGGTTGCCAGATTCCGATTTTAAGAAAAAATAGAAATAAGGATTTTTCTTTTCTTTTTTTTAAAATTTTATTTATTTATTTGACAGAGAGAGAGAGACAGCGAGAGAGGGAAGACAAGCAGGGGGAGTGGGAGAGGGAGAAGCGGGCTCCCCATTGAGCAGGGAGCTTAATGTGGGACTCGATCCCAGGACCCTGGGATCATGACCTGAGCTGAAGGCAGTCGCTTAACCAACTGAGCCACCCAGGCGCCCCTGAAATCAGGACTTTTAATGTGCAGTTTTTATTTTTTAAAGTGCTGTGTGACGTTTTGACAATTAAACATATGTATGCCCTGCGTTGGGTCTAGGGACTGCCAACTTGCAACCCTTGATCTATAGAACCTTGTAGCTGTATGTTTAATTAGTATTATGGTGAATTAAACTGTAACAGAAATGGATCTTCTTGAAAGACACCAAGTTTTCTCTACATTTACTGGAATTGTATAGCAGCAAATAACTTTCATCTCAGAGCTTACACTTCAAGATAGGACTAGCAAATACGGTGTGTGCTAGTTGCTAAATGACTGACTGAATCAATCAGTCACTCATCAATCAATCAGTCATGTCAATGGAGGACCTACTCCCCAAGAGAAATTTAGGTGTGACAGTTCTGATCCTTCTGACAACCAGCAGGAAGCTGATGCTGGATTCTTCATGGACTCCAAGCTGGGGCTGAAAGGCAAGCAATCCGCTGTTTTCTGACCTCCCAGTGGTAAAAGGGAAAGCAGCTCTGTCTGGTGGGACGGGAGGAAGAGAAAGGGACCGAAAGAGCTTTTGAATTTTTATGCCCTGGAAAGCTTTTCAAAACAGAAGGACCACACCAATGCAGAATGGCCTAGAGGGCATCCAGCCTGGAGACATGGGGTTTCCTAGATTACTGCTTCACGCCACCATAGGGTCCTACCTCCATGGTGTAAGCACCTGACCAAAGCGCGTCGACATTGTGGCTCAAAGTCATGGAAGCAGCAGAGGATGGGGGTACTAAACAGAGGAGGGGTTGTGGGTTTGGGAAAATGCTGGCAGGGATAGTGAACTAGAATTTTTTTTAATGATTTACAAAGCCACCAGACACCTCTGAGAAGTTTCAGATTTCTTGAATCCAGGCAGAGAGAAGATATTTCTGGTTTTGAGAGGCTTAGACCATTGCTCTTTCCACTACACAGCACAAAGCTGGCTTTCTTCTCTTCTACCCTGGCCTGCAGCGCCACAGAGTCAAAGCAGTTCAGGAGGGTCTAGAAAACACTCTGTTCAGCTATCAACTGGCAAGTGCTCTTTCCCAATACTAAACTAGTTTCTCCCTAGGAGGAAGGGTCCAGGTTCTTCTACTTGAAACTTCTTCTTAGCCTCACAGATCTTTTTCTTAGTGTCCTGTCAAAAGTGGAGATACAAGAGAGCACCGAGGGGCAGTGTACCGGGACATGGAGGAGATCTGTAGTTGACTTACAATCAGCATCAGCAAAAATAATATTGGGGCTTTTCCCTCCAAGTTCCAGAGTTACTCGCTTCAAGTTACTTCTTCCAGCTGCTTCTTGGATAAGCTTTCCAACCTGAAAGAAATGGAGGGAGGTTTTGCACACCTTGCAGCTGAGACAGTCAGTGGCCAAAGCCAACTGTAGGCAGTGGTGGGAGGCAGCACGGATGGATCCTGCAAGGCAAACCAGCACCATGGACAATGCAGGAACAGCTCCTGTGGTCAACTTGGTCACCTTGGGTGGACAAGATACAAGTCAGTTGGGATGCAGTTTAATGTCTAATTGGAAGTGAACTGGAAGTGAACTGGAAGACTGCTTTAGTTTCATGATGGAAAGAGCACTGAAAAGCGGTTTAATCTGGAAACTTAATCATTGAAAGATTTCTTTAAAGGCAACTGGCAAGCAAAATGTGACTGGAGGTTTTCTACCACTGTACTGTGGCTTTTAGCTCTGGACTCTGGTCTCAAAAAAAAAAAAAAAAAGCCAACTGGTTCCACATGAAAGACAAGATGAATGTAAAAGAAACTCTTCATGGATTTACAAAACTGCCAGGTATGACTTTAATCAGGTGGTTCAAAGAAAATACAGATGTTACACCTTTGCCTCTGCCTAGTTCTATAAAAGGAGTCCAGACAGCTGAGGTTCTGTCTGTATGTGTGTGCAATGCCTATTTACTTAGAAGCCAAGCAAACAAGAAGCTAGGTTGGAGATAGCATTTACCACTGTGTGAAGTCGTGTTTCTAATGAAACTGAAAGCATCCAAATGGAAACAGGAATGTACCACCTACAGCCTCCCTTCGAGGAAGAACACATTGATTACCTCAGTGAGTAGAAATGTTGCCAGTTGGCCTCAGATGAAGAGCGTGTCCTTGCCCAAGAGGATCCCCTTCCCCTGGGTGGCCTATCCCCTGGGTGGCCTATCCACTGGTGGCAGGTGGCCTATCACTTTCAGCTCACCACAGGACAGCTCCAAAGGACCATCTATGTGCCATCATGCTGCCTGTTGTTGGCGGAAGCTACCAGGCCTGCATTGCAGTTCAGTTTCCCCTTGTGCCCACTTCCCTTCAGCAGGAATCCCTCATAAATAATCAGCATGGCAAACTCTGTCTCAGCAACTGCTTCCAGAGAACCTGAGCTGTAACAGAGTGCTACTCTACTATGGGGTAGAGGTCCCATTATGGAAAATGCCAAGTCTCCATAGAGCCCATATGGGCAGTTTGCTCTTGTTGAGATGAAAAATGTGACTTTTGCCTGGAATCCTACAGAAAATAAAAGATTTTAAAAGCCTGGAGAAGAGAAATGCTACATTTCAGCCCCTCCTGCCCCTTGAGATCCTCAAGTAGGGCTAATAACTCCTCAGGCAGTGTACTCAACCATGACTACACTTGAGAGAAAAGGCTCTGGAGCCTGGAAGTTTTACTGATTTTATCACTTACCAACTGTTTGACCTTGGGAAATTAATTTCTCTGAGCCTCTGGTTCCCTCCTCTGTAAATGGGGCTAAAAATAGTATCTACCTCAGAATCCAGTTGTCCTGAGGATTAAGTGAAGGTACTTGGGACTTAAAACCCAGCCTGGTACAGAGTAAGTACCCACACATGGTAACTACACACAGGCAGGAGAAGCCGGGGCCCCTCTTCTTCCTTGTTCAATGCAGAGAAATGGAGCTGATTGTAAAAGGAGTTACTGCAGCTAGACTTTCCAAAGCAGGTCTCCCCGTCTTCCCTCAAACTGCCTATGCATATCAATTGCTTCAGGAAAATATTGGGGAAATGCTCACTTCCCTCAGCCTCTAATATTATTCATTCACTGGATTAAATGCTTTTATGTTTTTATTATTACTCTCCCTCATGGCAAAAAAAAAAAAAATGTAGAAAATATCCTTTCATTCTGAGGAAACCTGTGGGGGAAAGACAGTGATGTCTCTGAAAGAGCTAGAATTAGAGAGTTTCTTAGTTTGTAGGACAACGCTAGCTTCCAGGAGGTTGAAAAATACTAACATGCGGCCCTAAAGATTACTGGGTGGGCAACAGCCCCCCAGCCAGATGGTCCCTCGCCCGCCTTGCCAGCTTGTCTTGTCTGTCTTCTACCTCAAGGTAAACTCCCTGGAAAGACAGGCTAATAAAGGCCCTGTTCTCAGGCAGACATGCTCTCTCTCCCTCTTGTTCAGGAAGAAATTACATGTATATGACGGAAAAGAGAATCTGGCTCTCTCTTGTGGCAAGAGAACAGCAGTCAGGTGAAAGTTATGACTGAAGCCTCAGATCTCAAGCGTGAAACCTCGCAAGGGCAGCTGGGACAGCGCCATGGGGAGTCCCTAACCAGGCTGTCCCCCGCGACCGCCCGTTCTCCTGAGGAATTCTCGGGTTCTTGGCTCTCTCTGCCCTGAGGAATCCATATTCACTGATGGTGACTCATCTTAAAGTCCAGGAAGATAAACAGGCAAGTGCTTTCTCAAAAAAAGGCAACCACTGGAATTCATGAACTTATTATTAATTATAATAAAAAAAACTAACATTTGCTGAGTCGTTCTGTGTCAGACATTGGCATGTATGAGCTCATCTAAGTCTCGTAAAAACCCTTCATAGTAGGTACTATCTCATGGTAAAGGCGACCAAGAGCTGGAAGCCAATGGACGTTCCCAGGTTACCCGGCAGGTGGCTGGTAGAGCCCGTCGCGAGCCCAGGGAGACTGATTCCAGGGGCCAGGGGTGGGTCACTCGCTCTATGCCCCTCCCTTCCTCTCTACTTCCTGCCCTGTCTGCCTTCCTTTCTATATTTACTGAGCACCAATAGTGAGCCACATACCACCAAAACCTTGGCCCTGAACTCCAAATTGATTTCAAAGTGAGTAGGAATATCCCCTTTTGAAGATACAGATGATGGTCAAACACCATCAGTTGCAAAACTAGCAGTTGGCCTTCAGAGCGACAGAAACAAGAAACAAGCAAAGGCATGGAGAAATCACAGGTTTCACACAGAGTAAGACACTGAGTAAATGTCTGGGGCTGGTAAGGGGAGTGCTGGCCCAGCCGGTATCACGGTTCTGTCAGCCCTACTCCCTGACATTAATCAAAGAAGTTATAGGGATTGGTGTTTTTCGCCACTAGGAATGTTGTCCGGTGACTATTTTCATGGCTATGGTAACTATACAAAAACCTCACTCGGTCTATGGTCATCAGAGAATACCTAAGAATAATTTTTCTGGTGTCAGTGCTTTGCCAGTCTTTCCTTAGAAACCAAATTTGTGCTACACATTGCAAGGCAAGTCTCAGATGAATAATGCCTTTCCTCTTCATCTTTGGAAGAAGGTCAAGTTGCTGCTCAGCCTCAAGAAACAACTGGATGGGGGCGCCTGGGCGGCTCAGTGGTTAAGCATCTGCCTTCAGCTCAGGTCATGATCCCAGGGTCCTGGGATCGAGTCCCGCATCAGGCTCCCTGCTTGGCGGGAAGCCTGCTTCTCCCTCTCCCACTCCCCCTGCTTGTGTTCCTGCTCTCGCTGTCTCTCTCTCTCTGTCAAATAAATAAATAAAATCCTTAAAAAAATAAAATAAAACAGGATAGCCAAAATTAAAAAAAAGAAAGAAAGAAAGAAACAACTGAGGCCACAGGAGAACCATTCCCATCTGGAGCGGCCTCGGGACTGGACAGTGAGAAAAACCCAGTTTTCACTGATCCCCTTCATTCAACACATATTGCTGGTTCTCCTACTTCGTGTCAGGTGCAATGCTGGGCACAGTCCTGTACCCGGAGGGCACTCGCAGCTAAGAGGACTGCATTATAAACCTAGCAGGTGCTCAGTAAGTGAAGCTTTGAGGTCCACTTGGAGAAAAACCTGGGTCAGATGTAGTATTAGATCTGAGCAGATGGGATTAGGGCTCCGCAGTATTTTGTCATAAGCCAGAGTCAGAGCACTCTGGTCCTTATGCACAGAACTGGACTTTGGAGAATGTACTATTGCTCATGAATTTTCTCTGTGACTGGACAGAGGTTAAATGACCCCAAATGGGAGGCACTCCTCATGATCACTACCAAGACAGGAAAAGAGATGATGGAAAGGAGAACAGATATGGCTCCAAAGCAGGAGATTCTTAATAGGGCAGAGTAATGTTTAAAAACAAAGAGTTCAAGTGAGAACTGACTCCATGCCTGCTTACAAAATATGATAGGTCCTATGCAAACTAGCCTAAAATACTACTTGTACAAACCCCATACAGAGGGTTCCAGAATTACAATCTATGGAGTTAGACAAGTTCAGAAAGAATGAAATACAGGCACTACACAAAGGCCTGGGCTTAAGTGGCCCTTCCAAGACAGGAAAGCAGTGAGTGGGGCGTTCCTTGGGGATACATGCCACTCGGTTAGAAGGCAGAAGAGCATGGAGAGACAAATGGGGTTGCAAGACACACAGGCCTTGTGAGGGGTTAAGAGTCAAGTCAATAGGGATGGATTCATAAAGCCAAGTCCTATTCTGATAAAACAGGCAACATCTCCTGTCTTATTGCTGACAACCTGGCTAATTATAAGCATATTCAGGTTTAGGGACTACAGTTTGGCCCACGGGAGGCAGGAGACCCAGGTACTCCAAACTGTGGCTTGGCTCCTAACTCCAACTGCAATGTCGGAAAGCCACTCTGGCTCCTTGAACCTCAGTTTCTTCACGTGCAGAATGAAGGCACAAGCCAAGCAGTTAATGTCTGTGGTACTCGAGTTAGTTAGAGGACTTTAAAAAGACAGATGGGGCTCCTGGAGCGCCTGCTCGTTCTGAGAGTCTGTCCACAATTCTTCTGCGTTCTTCTTGCTTATGGAGCAGAAGTAGCTTTTCATACAAGTACCCAGCTGCCCTGAATGATAGAACCTGATTTTTTCTTTTTTTAGTTTCCTGCACAGAGCTCATTATGAAAAAGTGATAGCGTTCCCGCCATGTGGTTTCTTAACTTTGCATTCCCTGTAGTCAGCTGTATCTGTGTACCCCAAACAGGCACAAGGGTGCGAAGGGGGGCTCCCCCACACATAATGGAACTGGGCTTGCTCTCAGCAGGAACGTTGGCACAGAGCAACTCTGACTCCCATCCTTGTTTTGAATAGGCTTCAAGATTGGTATGAGGAGTATCCCTGGAAGAGCCACAATGGACCAGACCAGGTTCGTGGCAATGCAGCAGGGGCAGGAAAGGCAATTTGGTGCTTTGTCAGAAAAAGGATTTGTTATACAGGACAAAAACAAAACAAACAAACAAACAAAAACACACATGAAAGGCCTTCCCATGTGTTCTTTGCTCTTCATTTAAGGCTGTTGCTCCCTGAAAAGAATTTCTGAAGTTAGGTAAAATTTTTATTAATTACTGAATTGTTATATTAGGATAGTTCTTTCTCAGAAATATTTCTTTTTATTAATTAGTTAATCACACCTATTAATAAGGGTGGATTCTTTCTCAGAGATATGCTACCTTTTTTAAAAAAAACAAACACCTCCGTAAACTGGTTGAAAATGCCTGCTTTTTGGAATATATTTTCATTTCTTAAACCTCAAACAGATTGACTCTATGCTTTTTCCCTCCTCTCCTTTCTTATTTTTCATTGTTGGGCTTACTGGTTGACTATGATGGAAACAGGAATGCTGCAAATATGCATAATTGGATATTTCTTGTCTTCCTGAAATATCTAGAAATAATAGCCCAAATCAATCTGTTCAGATTTCCAACAGAAAGTAAAAGGACCAAGATATTTAAGCAGTTCCTTTAATCTCAGTGTAACAGCAATTTCCCCAAACTTTGTCAAATTCAGATTATGAAAGCCAATATGGCCGCTACCTACCCACACCCCCAGCGCACACCTGCCCCTCCAGCCACACGAAACCACTTGCCTTTCCTGGAACATGCTTCTCTGTCTTTGTACAAGCTGTTCCATCTGCCTAAAAGGCCTTTCTTCCCCTTGCTCACTGATAAACTCATTTTTCCAGACCTACTTCTGCTACTTCCTCTGTGAAGCTAGCTTTCCAGACCCACGCTCCCTACAGGTCTGATCCTCTGATCCAAAAAAACCTCTCACCCCGTTCTTGTTAAATAGTTGTCTTCTAGACTGAATTTGTGAGTAGAGAGACCCTCTGTCTGTCTGTCTATCTGACATACATATGGAAGATTTGTTGGGCAACTGCACCAGAACATGACACCTGCTCTTAAGGTCTCTGGAAATCAGACCATGAGGGCTTTAGGGAAACAAGTGAGAGACTGGAATACAGGATGCCTATGTCCAAGGTAGTTGTATTTTGCTACAATTAACAGAATAATCTTGGGCCTCCCTGTCCTTATCTTTGGCTTCAATTTCCTCTTTTTAATGAGGGGGATGACTTCATCTACTATTGGCCACACAGTTCCTGAGGGGCTTAAAAACTTTTCTACGTCTGGGCTCTCCCTCCAGAGATTCTGATTGTTTTACTCTGGATTATTTTTAAAAGTTTTTTTAAAGATTTATTTATTTGAGAGAGAGAGAGAGGGAGAGAGCATAAGCAGGAAGGGGCAGAGGGAGAGGGAGAGAAAATCTCTAACAAACTCCTCGCTGAGTGTGGCGCCTGATGCCTGATGCGGGGCTCGATCTCATGACACCGAGATCATGAGCTGAGCCAAAACCAAGAGTCAGATGCTTAACTGACTATGCCGCCCAGATGCCTCCTCCCCAGAAATTCTAATGTGCTGCTAGGGTTAAGAACCAGGAGATTCACGAATCTTTAAGGGCACCTCTCCCACAGTGGTCTCTCACATTGCATCACTGCTTCTCCTTTCTAGTTGTGCAACGTTACTGTTTGCTGAGCACATATTCTGTGCTGTTTGTCCTCACAAACATATTTAATCTTCATGTTGTTTCAGTGAGGCAAAATTACCCCCGTTTTATAGTTGGGAAAAAAAAAAAAAGAGACTCAGAGCGGTCCAGAAATGACTTGCTGACAGGCTCCTGTGGAGCCAGCCCTGGTTCTTCCTGCCCCATTACAGTTTCTCTCTGCGGTTCCTGCTTCTCTGCTCCAGATGCCCTGCTGGGGATAAGGTCCCCTCTGCTAGGATAAAAATCCCATCAACCAAACACACTCTCCACAGCTAACATACAGTCCAGATCGGCTGTCTGGTACACTTAGCATCCTTTTGTTAACTGCATAGGACCCTCCCTATTTCAAAATAAATAAAAAAGGCAAGATTTTGATTTTTTGGTTTGCTTTGATAGGAAGACTCCTGGAGTACTCAAGTCAACGGTATGACACTTCCCACTCACCAGGTGAACTAAATAAAGAGCTGGGCATCTTGGGACCTATTATCATCCCGAGCTCCAAGGAGAGGGACCCACTGCAGAATAAATAAATAATCTCGGCTAGCATGCAGAGGCCATAGCAGACTTTTTCTTATTCTCCAGTACTCGAGTTTTGATTTAAGTGTTAAGAAAAGGAAAAAGAAGAATTTAAAACCTGTATATCCAATGGCTTTGACCCATCAAACTGGTATTTTTGATTCACGTGCCGGATGGTTTACACGTGGACTCATACACCCTTAGGAAGGGGCCCATTAGCTTTTTATAAAAAATAGCTAAAATTCTAGCAGGCTGCTTCTCCCTACCTAACAAAGAGGTGGCGTGGCTATGAGAGAGAGAGAGAGAGAGAGAGAGAGAGAGAGAGAGAGATGCTCCAATCCCTGCCTCCAGCAGCAGCAAGGGTGTCTGCACCGTATGACATAACACTCCTCCCGCTTAGGAAGTGAGAGGACGACCCCGGCTGCGTGAATCCGACTCAGTGCTAATACAGCTGTTAGCTACAAATATTTGTTTGGCATGAATCAGTCTGGACTCTCCTGTAGTTTGCTTTGATGGTCTCTCGACTATCTTGTTGACTAATGATGAAATCATGGTTTGTTCATCTAACTGAATAAAGAAAACACCACACCAAGCAAAGTGCAAACTGCTTTCCTGCACTTGGCTGAAGTTGTTTATTGACTCTGTGTTTATAAGAGCCCTTTAAAACACACTTGGTAAATATTTACATGCATTACTTATGTATTTCGCTGTATAAGGAAAAATTAATCCCATCTTTAATCTGCGTAACTCCCTTTTGCTAAAGTAAAATGGAAAGCAGCCACCTCAAATAAGCTTCTCATTACTGCTGCAGACATTCCGTGATGTCCCAGTGAGTCCCCTCTCCCTAGGGTAATCAGACCAGGAGCCATGTTCAAATCCATATTTAAGTGACATGTTCCCTCTGGAAGAATCTATACAATTTCCCAAGAAGCCTACAAAGTTAAATGAGAATAGATGGATAAAGAAGTAAAAAACCTGATGAGAGCAAGCTTAAAGTGGGTCTGGGAATTGTGGGCTCATCTGATTTGCCTGTGAAAATTCTCTACCCACCCCTATTAACATGGGTAATTATAAGTTGGCTTCCATATTCTAGACAGATGCTTCTCCCTCAGGTCTTCCATTGTCTGTTAATGATACCGTTCCAGAGAAGAAACTAGGAGATATTCCCAAGGCCACAGAAGTGGTTCCCCTCTAAGTGAATGCAAGCCTCTCTAGAGACAGAAATATCAAATAGAGACTGTGTCACAAAAAGTCAGTGAAATTTGCTCTATGCACATGCAATAGGCTAGCTCACTGTTGTGAGTATTCCTAAGAGCAAAACTCTTCACAGGGTCACCTTCCGCCTCATTCTTTTTCTCAAATTTTCCCTTCTCTCTCTCTCAGGTCCCTCCATTGAAGATCTGCATCTCTGAAGATTACATATTTAGTTTTTAATGTTCTCCCGTTAAGATAAAGAATTTCCTATGTTATATTATATAAAGCTACAGTAATAAAAAAAAATAGTGTGGTATTGGTGAAGGGACAGACACATGGATCAGTGGAACAGAACAGAATCTAGAAAAAGACCCATACAAATATGGACATCTAAAACACAAAGGGAAAGGCAGAAAGCCAATTCAGTAGGAAAAAAAAAACATCTTTTCAATAAGTGGTGCTGGAACTCTTATTATCAACATTTTTTTTAAAAAGAACTTAGTTCCTCACCTTACAACATGCACAAAAATTAACCAAAAACAGATCACAGACCTAAATGTTAAAACCTGAAACTATAAAATTTCTAGAAGGAAACATAAGAGAAAATCTTTGTGATAATAAGCTAGGCGAGAATTCCTTAGGCATGACACCAAAAGCTTGATCCAGAAAATTAAAAAATTAAAGAATCAATAAATTGGATGTCATGAAAATTAAGAACTTCGGCTCTGCAAAAGACACTGTTAAGAGAACGAAAAGATAATCCACAGACTAGGAGAAAATATTTGCAGGGCACAATGTACTTGTATCTAGAATACACAAAGAATTTTTAAAATTCAACAATAAAACAACAGAACAGTAAAAAATGGACAAAGATTAAAACACACTTCATCAAAGAAGACATACAGATGACGAACACACACATGAAAAGATGCTCAACATCACTTATCAGCAGGGAAATCCATATCAAATCCACAGTGAGGTATCACCTCACACCTGTCAAAATGGCTAGAATCAAAAATACCAGAAATAACAAGTGTTGCCAAGGACACGGAGAAAAGGGAACCCTTAGGCAATCTTGGTGGGGATATAAATTGGCGCAACCATTATGAAAAGTAGTATGGAGGTTCCTAAAAAAGTTAAAGACAGAACTACTGTATGATCCAACAATCCCACTTCTGGGTACTTATCTAGATGAAGAAAACAAAAACACTAATTTGAAAAGATATATCTGCACCCTCATATCCACTGCAGCATTATTTACTATAGCCAAGATATGGAAAAAACCTGTGTCCATCAATGAATTACTGGATAAAGAAACTGTGGCTATATGTACGCAATGGAATATTATTCAGCCATAAAAAATACTAAACTCTTGTGCTCTGTGACAACATGGATGAAACTCAAGGGCATTATGTTAAGTGAAATAAATCAGAGAGAGACAAATACTGTATGAGTTCTCTTACATGCGGAATCTAAAATAAATATATTTTATATGTGTGTGTGTGTGTGTGTGTGTATATATATATATATGCATGCCTATCTAGAGAGAGAAAAATCAGCTATATGTATCTAAAACAAGTTCATAGATACAGGGACAAAACTGGTGGTTGCCAGAGGCAGGGGGTGGGGAGTAGGAGAAAAGGGTGAATTGTTTTTGTTTTAGTTTAAATAAATTGAATTCTTAAAATGGGGGCTAACATAAAAACAGTAAGTATGGGAAACAGCCTGTCTTTCAGGTTCTCCATCTGCAAAGCAGGTGCTTTATTCTCTTCTAAGACCACAGCTGTCAATATGTGTGCACTCAGTGTTTTAGCTCCTCTGCTTCAGAAACTAACATTACAGGGAGGAGGGCCAGAATCCAAAAGTAAAAAACGTGCAATGGAAACACCACATAAAAGCAACTACCTATCTGTAACGCACACACATGCACAGGTGATAGGATCCTAAGAATAAGGGGAAAGGACCCAAGTGATGCACCAAGATCACCTAAAAAATATTTTAATAAAAATTTTTTTTAAAAACTGAAGGAACCCACTTTCAATTATGGCACATGGTATGTTTGTTGATCTATCTCATGATAAAGTTTGGACTGATTATTACCTAATTTCAAACACTGTTAAGGGTAATTAATATGTACAACGTCTGATTTTAACTCACAGTCCAGAAGAATCACTTGTAAGCCAGTAATGGGGTAACTGTGTTAACAGGATCTTCTGCAGATGTTGTCTAGTTTAACACTCACAACCACTTTGTAAAGTAGGTGTCACTCTCCCCACATGTCATAGAAAACAGACTCAGGAAGCTAATGAATAATCAGGTGGAATTTGGCATTAGATTATATATTTATGAAATAAATTTGTAGCAAAATGTTTTCAAATGGGCTTCTATAATTTAAAAAAAATTTTAAATAAATGTGGTGCATAGTCAAAAGTTCCCAAGCTATATATATACTATATACACACATACACTTTAAAAAACACTATGTTGAGATAATACTATAGATTTATTAGAATGGCTAAAATTAAAAAGACCAACCATACTAAATGCTGGATGTAGGAGAGTTGGAAATTTTATACATTGTTGGGAGGAATGTAAGATGGTACAACCACTTTGGAAAATAGTTTGGCAGTTTCTTAACCTACCATATGATCCAGCCATTCCATTTCTAGGTATTTGTCCAATAGTAAAGGAAAAATACACACACACAAACACACAAAACACAGATGCACAAAGACTTGCACATGAATGTTCATAGGAAATTTTACTGATAGTAGTTCCAAACTAGAAACAACCTAAATGTCCTCCAATAGCTGAATGGATGAACAAATTGTGATATATCCATAAAATGGAATATGGCTCAGCAACAAGAAGGAATGAATTACTGAGATACACAACAAGGATGGATTTCACCAAAATTACTGTGTGAGTAAGTACAGCCAGACAGAAGGGTATATACAGTGTGTTTCAATTTATATGAAATTCCAAAAGGGCAATGCAAACAATCTGCAATGGCAAAGAGCATATCAGTGCCTGGGAATGGGAAGGGAATGGAAAGAAGGAGGAGAGAGATCACAAAGCCCAGCAGGAAACTTCCAAGGGTGATGGACGTATTTGCTATCTGAATGTGGTGAGGGTTTCACAGGTAGATACGTATGTCAAGACATATCAAAGTGTACATTTATGTGCAATTTATTGTATATCAATTATAGCCCAGTAAAACTGTCAACAAAGATACATGAAACAATGAAATTGTTACTTTATTAGAGCAATTATGCCATACATCTGCTTGTTGTCCTTTCTGGACTGTTGTTGGGGAAATTATATTGAATCTACTTGACCATTTAAAATACGATTTGATGGTTTTAATTAAAGTCAAACGCATTAGGAATAAATCAACTAAATTTTAAGATAATTTGAGCTTGAGAGGGAGAGAGAAGAAGTGAGGAGAAAAAAAGAAACTTACAAGAAAGCCAAAGGTGGTGAAAATAACAGATCAGAGGACGAAAGAAGGAATTATGGTTAGAACTAGAAAGAGGCAACCTTCGAGATAACCAGTCTCAGTAAGAGCGAAGCACCACACTCACTAGAGAAGCAGACCAGTTCCATTTACCCGCATGGACAGGAGAACAGAACCACAGCACCAAGGGCTCACGGGGCAGGTAACAGAGAGGAGGGCGCTCCGGCAGCAGAAGCGGCAAGGGCAAGGGACAAGGTCAGGAACGGAAAGGCATAGCACTTGTGGGGTATGCAAGTGGTCTGGGAAGGCTGGACAAAGGGGAAGGTGCGGGGCCAGGTCATGAACCGACCTGTCCGTGACCTGGAGGAGTCTGGCCCTCCAGGTAGACGTGTCCACTCTGCAGTTAGAAAGGAGAAGTCTAAAGCTCAAAAAAGAGGTCAATAATTACAGTGAACTATTTCAAGGAAATACTCTAAATGACAATACTGTGTGGACTCCCTCACTGGATTGTTTCATATTGATAAATTAAAAATTAAACCAGCCAATTAAGTTACTCCAGGTGAAAAATCTTTTGTACTGATGGTCTTATAGGATGGAAGAGTTGCAGTGGGAAATGGTTAATTTCCAAGTTCAGAAACCAATAGTTAGGACTGAAATGAACCTTGTACCTTCCCTTAGGAATAGTGATTTTATGCAGAAAAGGGCAACAAAAATTGCTTGTAAGAAGAAAATCTGACCGGCTAAGCCTGGAGTGTAAAATTTTCTCTGAATTCATCAGCTGATTCTCTGGGCTCCCTTGAACAACGTCTGCAGGGGGATACAGGATGATGCCATGATCTTGGAGCTGTGCTCAGCCTGGAGAAGCCTCTGGGGAATGGGCCTGAGGCCCAGAAGGACTAGCAAAGAGTGGGAGGAGGAAGCTCATGAAGAACCTGGGTGATCTTTGGCTCTGTGTGCCAGAGGAACCCCAAGGTCATCTGTCAAACAAGAAGTGACTTAAGAGCATCTTTACCAAGGCCCAGCACGCCGTGGGGAGTCCTAATGGTTACTGGATGACAGGGGACTGAGTTCTAAGATTATCAAAGTCCTCTCTCTTGGGTAGTTGGCAAGGCCATCCGGGCCCTTTGGGGCTCCAGGGCTGCTCCAGGATCTGGGGAGCAGGAAGGAGAGAGGTGTCATTAGCTAAACACAGACGGAGAAGTGGCAGAGGACGTGCTGTGGTTCTTGCTCCTGAGGTGTAGCTTATGGAAATAAGAAGAGCCTGAGAACGTTACAAGGGCACTGTGTGAGTGACAGCTTCTTCAGAGAAATATAATCACTGCAGAACCCGTGCCTGTGGTAAGGAGTACCCCCGTGTTCCGTCTAAGCACCCCTGCTGGTGCTTAGAAGAGAGAGGATCCCTGGAATGAACTTACGGACAGAGAGGACACCGTGAGTGGCAGGTGTCAGTTCACAAAAATGTTCCCTCTGGCACAGGTTAACAAACTCAGACTTGTAGTTTTTTTAAACGGACCCAGGAACATGTTCTGGAGTATGAGCCAACCAGTCAAATTATGTATAAGCTAGTGATTCCTAAAAGCTAGTGAACCTAAGAATCACTAGAAGAGCTTATTAAAATGAGAATTCCTGGGCCTCGTTTCCAGTTGTTCTGACTTAGAGGCTCTTGGGTGGTGCCCAGGAATCTGCATTTAAACAAGCCCCTCCACCCTCGGCCAGCACTCCCCATCCCCAATCCCTGTAAGTGAGGGGGTCTTTGAAGAACTACTGGAAAACATGGTAACCCATTACACTTTGCTGCAAAGAAATTCTCCCTGCTCTGGGATTCGGTTCTGGCAAACACAGGTTGTGGGAGTGGTCCCCACACTAGGCCATAGTGGAATCATACGCAAGTTCCTTAAATAGGTACCAAGTGTCCTCTTCTAGCACAATCTCTAAGTCAAGGTCACTATTCCACTTAAAAAAAAAAAAAAAAGGACTTAAAATCAGCTTATCCAAGAAAGTACCTGGGCGATCTTTCAAAAAAGTAAAAAAGAACAGCAAAAACAAAAACACCCCCACATTCATTAGAAGACAAAAATATTTGTAAACTATGTATAAAAGCCCTAAAACAAACAAACGGAAAGTAAAACTGCCAGAGGACAGCAGGAATTAGGAGTTATTCATAGCCCCTCTTGAGAGATGAAGAAACGAGAGGTCAGAAGGAGTAAATAATTTGCCAAAGGTCACACAGCAGATTTGGGATTTGATCCCAGGTTGGTTGAATCCAGTCCCCTTCTATTCTACCCCATTTCCCCAAGCATAAATTATTCTATAAATTTCATTTAAAAATAAATAGAAAACAATGACAGCTAATATTTACTGGTACGTTACTAAAAAACAGACTCTGTCCTAAACATGTTACATATATTAGCTTATTATATCTTCAGATCCATGAGTTAGATACTTTCAGCCCTTATTTAGAGGTAGGCATCTGAGGACTGGAAGGATAAAATAATCACCCGTACTGTGAACAAACCCACACCACCATTATAGAGGTTGAAATTATGTCTAGTTTTCCGATATGGATCTGACATATCTTATTTAATCTTGATTGCTTCTAGTGTGACTTGAAGACACTGCTTGGAATTTCTTACCGAAAAAGTGATTTCCTCTGTTTTTTTTTTTTTTTTACCCCCCTCTGGTTTTTCTAAAGAGGCAAAGTGCGGTGGTGTGACGCAGTGTTCTTTCAAGCTTTCATTTAGCAAAAGAAGAGGGGTACTTTATTTCCCTTTAAGAGGCTCTCAATAAAGGATTGAAAGAAATTAACTCAAGCTGAACGACATTAAAGCTCTAAAATTCCTAAACTAACATAAGATTCTATGAGGAGGTCTTTGTTATCATGAGACTGATTGGATTGATTACTAATGGTTTGGCTCAGTGATTAACTTTGGCTATGTTAAGTCACTGGATAGCTTTGCAGATGGAGATTTAACCTGGCCTGAATATAGGGGAGAGTAACATAATCTAAGGAGTAGAAAGATGATTTATGAGAAATAGCTATAGGGTAAAACCTAATATTTTACCTAACTCTGGCACATCTTTGCATCTAGTGGAAATTCTTCCACTAGAACGCTGGGATTCCGTGTTTAGCAGTCACCAAACATCTGCTGTCCAGTGTTGGTTTGCTCTACGAAGTGTTCGGGGCACAAGGAAATCAAACACACACCAACTTCTTGATATGTCCCATCTGGCATGATTTAGGTTCTTAGGCTGGGTTTTTGTCTCCCCCCCACCCCGCCATCTCTAAAAGGTTTTTCACTTCCAGAAGGGACTGTTAAGGATACACACTGATTTAGCATAAAATCTACAGTTTTGGAGCGTCAATGCCTGTTAAAAGTAGAGCTGTCTGAAACGACAGAAGAATGGAAACTATCTTTGCTTTTGAGAGGCAAACGGGGAAACCTAATCTCCCATTTTACATCCCAGCAAAACACGTATTAAGCTTTTTGAAAGTGCTGGTCCTTCATATCAGGCTTGGGGAAGATTCTGAGAACTGAGTGGATTTCAGTATTTGTTGATGGTCTGCCAGTATCGAGCAGCACATTCCTCACAAGAGTCCTCATAGCTGGGGTTACTGTCCTCCAAAGGTCTTTGTGTCCCTTGGTCCCCATATCACCACCATTTCATTTTCCCCCAAGAGAAGAGCAAGATAGGCCTACATTTCTCCCAGTTGTGAATATGAACTGTGGACTCAAGATGTAGGACTATCTTTTTCTTAAATGTTGTCTTTGAATGACGTAGCTTTTCATTTAAACTTAAATACTTCGAACTAATGATATTGTGATAGTGTTGTATGGTGGCAGGTGGTAGCTACCCTTGGGCTGAGCATAGCATCATCATCCCCTTCTAGCTCTGAGATTAAGCTTTGTTTCCCCCTCAATTGCAGTCCTTCCTCTTTTATGGGGCTAAGAAATATTTATAATGCAAGTTGACTACCCATCAGATACTACTTGAGGTAGTGAGAAGAATGCCTAAGATAGACTCCAAAGAGAATGCCACCCCAAAATCTGCATATACGGCCAGAAAGTAAATAAATTTATAACCTCCCTGACACCCATCCATCCAGTTTGAGGCAATGAGGACAAGGACAAACTATGAGGATAAGTGATCTGCCTGAGATTTAAGGGAAGAAATCAAAGAATAGTATCAAAAGTAACCAAGGGTGCCTGGGTGGCTCAGTTGGTTAAGCGACTGCCTTCAGCTCAGGTCATGATCCTGGGGTCCCGGGATCGAGTCCCGCATTAGGCTCCCTGCTCAGCAGGGAGTCTGTTTCTCCCTCTGACCTTCCTCCATCTCATGCTCTCTCTCTACCATTCTCTCTCTCAATAAAAAAAAAAAAAAAAATCTTTAAACAAACAAAAAAAAAAGTAACCAAAAGATGCCACAGAGCTCTGCTTCTGGTCAGAATGGAGTAATGGCCCTGAACCTGTCTTCCCACTGTAAACAACTAGAAAAGTATGTGAGAGAGCTTTCTTCAAACTGGCCACCGGGCAGTAAGGGACTGTGATCCCAGAGGTGAGAGAAATGAATTAAGGGAAGACCTTTTTGCCAAAAGACTTCCTTCACTGCAGCATGGGATGGGGAGGCCAAAGTAGAACAGAGTGGTCTCACTAAGTTGATGAAAAAGATCGGAGTTTATAGAGGCATTAGTGGCTAAAAGGTGAGGGGCTTAGTACCAGAGGGAAGAATGAGGTCCAAAAATTGGCACGGGGGTCCCCTGGAGTCTCTGGCTGAATGCTAAGCTGGGAATACATAGGGTGAGACTTCACGAGACCGGATAAAGAACAAAGACCAGGTCATCTGTATGCTGATAATCCCCAGAGCTCATACAGGGCTGGGAGACCTTTGAGTTCGGACTGGCCAGAGTGGAAAGACCTGGTTAAACACTGGGAGCATTCAGTTGAAGCTCTGGAAGAATCTTTGTAATCTTAGTAAATTTTAGTATTTAGTAAAAAATAAACTAGTCCCAACAAAGCTTAAAAGTCAGTGTCAAAAGGGTCAAGCTGTCCTGCAAGTGACTTAACCATTTGTCAAAAACAAACAAACCCAGCACTCTTTAAAGAAAGACAACAAAATCCACATGGTAACAATCCTTTCCAAAATTAACAGACATGAAAACCAACCAAACAACTATATATATATATATATACACACACACACACACACACACATATATATATACATATGTATATATAACCAACCAAACATATATATATATATATAAACCAACCAACCATATATATATATATGCATATATATATAACTAAACTAAATAAATATATATATTTGAAAGAAATGGTCAATGTTTTCCAAATTTGATGAAAACTATAAATTTACAGATCCAGCTATAGACTCACAGATCTAAAAGTTTTCAATGAACCTCAATTAGGAAAAGAAAAACAAAAAAGAAAGAAAACTACACCGAAGCACATAAGAATCAAATTATTGAAAACTAGTGAAAAGAGAATCTCTCAAAAGCATACAGAGAAAAAAACTTTACATTCAGTAAAACAAAAATAATGACTGCTAAGTTCTCATGAGAAACAGTGCAAGTCAGGAAACAACAGAATGGCATCTTTATAAAGCGCTGAAAGTAAAATAAAACAAAAATAAAAACTGTCAAATCAGGGGCGCCTGGGTGGCTCAGTTGTTTAGGCGACTGCCTTCGGCTCAGGTCATGATCCTGGGGTCCCAGGTTCGAGTCCTGCATCGGGCTCCCTGCTCAGCGGGGAGTCTGCTTCTCTCTCTGACCCTCCTGCCTCTCATGCTCTCTCTCACTCTTTCTCAAATAAATAAAATCTTTAAAAAAAAAACTGTCAAATCAGAATTCTGAGTTCAGAAAAAAATTAATTTAAAAAAGAAAACAAAATAAAGCCATTTTCAGACAAAAGCCAAGAGAGTTTGCCACTCATAACCTGCACTCTAAGAAACGTTCAAGAAAGATGGTAACACAGAGGGAAAATGGTATCCGAAAGACACTTGGGTCTACACCAAAAAAAAAAAAGAAGAGGGCCGGAAATGGCAAGTCTGTGAGTAAACACAAAATAACTGTTTTCTCACTTTAAATTTTTTTAAAAGATAGCTGACTTACCAAAAAGAGTAAATAACATACACAGGAGCAAATGAGAGGGCAAGAGCATAAAGGATGGGATGAAAAGTGGAAGAATTCTGTCGTACGGTCATTATATACGAAGTAACAACACTATTTAATGATAGACTGTGATTGAGATGCATATTGTAATTACTAAAGCAACCACTTTAAAAAGAGGTAGAGCTAATAATCCTAAACAGAAGTTAAAATGGAGTACTCACTTCATCCCAAAAGAAGGCAGAAAAAGGAGGAATAAAGGAACAAAAAAACAGATGGGACAAGTAGAAAATAAACATCAGGATGAGAGATTTACACCCAATGATATCAATAATTCTTTAATATTAAACAACAACCAAAAAAAAATAAAAACCACCAACACAGGAGAGTATGTATTGCATTACTCCATTTACATAAAATTCTAGAATAGACAAAAATAGAAAAAGGATCAGTGGTTGCCTGGGGCCAAGGGTATTACACACAAAGAGGCATGAAACATCTTTTTAGGGTATGGAAGTGTTCTGTATCTTTATTTGGGCAATGATTATATGAGTAATTTTGTATACATCTGGTATTAGGTATTTTATTGTATGTGCATTATACTTCAATGAAGTCTTTTAAAAAGTTGAAAAAAAAAAAAGGCAAGACAAGAGATTTGAACCCAAGCAGCCCAGAAACAAGTGCTTATGTTCTTACCGAATCAGTATACCCCTTCTTTTTTTTAAGATTTTATTTATTTATTTGACAGAGAAAGAGAGAGAGAGTGAGAGAGAGACCAAGCAAGGGGAGTGGCAGGCAGAGAGAGGAAGAAGCAGGCTCCCTGCTGAGCAGGAAGCCCCGACTAGGGGCTCTATCCCAGGACCCTGGGATCATTACTTGAGCCGAAGACAGACACTTAAACAACTGAGCCACCCAGGTCCCCTCCCCTTTTTAAAGATTTTATTTATTTGAGAGGTAGAAGGGGGAGAGGCAGAGGGAGAGAGAGAGAAGCAGACTCCCTGCTGAGCAGCAAGCTCACTACATGTGGGGCTCCATCCCAGGACCCTGGGATCATGACCTGAGGCATGACGAAGGCAGATGCTTAAACGGCTGAGCCACCCAGCTGCCCCTCACTACGCCACTTCTTGTCCAGCCTTTAAGATTGGGTCATCCATCAATACAGCTTGCCAATACATGACACTGTGACTTTAAAAACCAACGTGACTGACACATAAACGAAAAGATGTGCATGGTGCTCCTAGATGAGAAGTCAATCTTGTACAGAAAGCGCTCACCCTCAATTTAGTACCGACAGATAATGTAACACCAGTCAAAATTCCAATGAGAGTTTTTGGGAGGAAGGCAAAGTGTTTAGAGAATCAATGTGAAATTTTATCTGAAAGGACGGGCAAGAATAGCTAAAAGGTTTTGAAAAACCAAATAAGAGGGTATCCTGTCTGACATATTGCAACATCTTTTTTTTAAAGATTTATTTATTGTAGAGAGAAAAAGAGAGAGAGTGCATGAGGGGCAGGGGGAAAGAGAAAGGGGAAGCAGACTCCCCACTGAGTGGGAAGCCCAAGGTGGGGCTGGATCCCAGGACCCTGAGATCATGACCTGAGCCGAAACCAAGAGTTGGACACTTAACCAACTGAGCCACCCAAGAGCCCCTACTGCAACATCTTTTAAAACCTAGTAACTGAAGTAATCTGGTACTAGTGAAAGAATAGACAAATAAAATTGTGAGTCCTAAAACAGAAACATGTATATATGGAAATTTATCATATGTTAATGTTGTATTCAAATTAGCTGCAAAAAGATAGATTGTTTAATAAATGGTATTGGAGTAACTGAACACTCACTTATAAAAAAATAAACCTAGTCAACATCACTGATCATCAGGGAAATACAAATCAAAACTATAATGAGATACCACCTCACACCAGTCAGAGCGGGTAAAATCAGCAACACAGGAAACAACAGGTGTTGGCGAGGATGCGGAGAAAGGGGAGCCCTCCTACACTGTCGGTAGGGATGCAAGCTGGTGCAGCCACTCTGGAAAACAGTATGAGGGTTCCTTAAAAGGTTAAAAATAGAACTACACTATAAGCCAGCAACTGCACTACTGGGTATTTACCCACAGAATAAAAAAATACTGATTTGAAGGGATACATGCACCCCGATGTTTATAGCAGCATTATCCCCAAACTATCGAAATAGCCCAAGTGTTTAATTGAACTATGATACACTGATGCAAGAGTATGCTATTCACCTATGAAAATGAATGAAGGGGATCTGTAAGTACTGACATATAAGGTGCTATATCTCATTTTATATATGATCTCATTTTTATTAAAAAAATATTATACAGTAGAAAGCCCTTAACTGGCTCAATCTGGACCACTGACTGATTAACTGATTTATTCTGAGAGAGAGAGAGAGAGCATGCATGCAAGTGGGGGGAGGGGCAGAGGGAGAGAGAAAATCTTAAGCAGGCTCCATGCCTAGCGTGGAGCCAGACGCGGAGCTTGATCTCATGACCCTGAGATGGTGACCTGAGCCGAAATCAAGAGTTGAATGCTTAACCGAATCACCCAGGCGCCCCATGACTGGCTAATTTAAAAAAAGGTTAAAGCAGGGAAAGATCCTTAAATATTTCATTTTAATTTAAAAAATATGTACATTCATTCTCTACTCTTTGGATATAGAACCAAGGACTTTTCTTTAATTATGGGTTTCCCTTTCCTTTCTGATGAAACCATCCCCCTAAAATACTGTTTAAGATTTCTGCTTTCAGTTTCTTTAAAGTGGAGTGAAGACTTAAAAATATTTGCAAAGCGAGCCAGGTGCACATTCTATCTAGCTTTATATTTTCCCCCACGTTCTTGTAATTGTCTTGCCCACTCCTCGTTGATTGCAGTTTTTAAGGCATCTAGCCCTTAGCAAATCTTTTCAAAGCACTACACTTAGTTTAAATAGGAACTATAATTTCCTTTCACGCCCACATTTTGGTTTACATATTTCATTAAAACTGCAAATTACTATAACAAGTACAACTAGAATAAGAGGTTTGGAAACAAGATTAACTATAAACATAAAGCTCAAGAATCTCTAACTATAAATTAACACTCAGGTTTATTAACCAGTCTCTTATGAAACATTTTTACCTGAGTCCATTTAACCAAGTATCATGAACTGCATCCGCTGATACAGTCAAGTCAAGTCCTTCCGCACGGGCCGTCCTGTGTCGGAGTCACTAGCCACGTGCGGCTGTAGCGACTCACAAAGGGGCTGGTCTGCACTGACACGTGCCGCAAATGCAATCTACAGGCCAGATTTCAGAAACTTTGTATTGAAAAGAGAATGCAAAACACTGTGACAATGACTTCTTATATTGATCCTGAGTTGAAATGATAATATTTTGGAAATACTGGATTAAATAAAATGTTAAAATTAATTTCACTTGTTTCAAAACTTTTTTTAATGTGGCTAACAGCAAATTTTAAATTACAAGTGTTGCTCATTGTATTTCTGTGAGGCAGCACTGTTCTTGATCTGCAAACATCCTTCCTTCAACAGGGAGGTCAGCGGTGAAGTTCTACTTGAAACAATAATCAGACTTTCTTTTTTTATCATCTCTGTTACCTGAATCCAAGACATTTAGAGTAACATTTCAGAATAAATTTTCTAAGCAGACTTATGACTCTTTATCAAGGGTCAATAAACTACGGCCCATGAGCCAAATTTGGCCTGCTATTTTAGTATGGCCTGCAAACTAAAAACCGTTTTTGTGGTTTTAAATGACTGGGAGGGGGAGAATCAAAAGAAAGTTAGTAATTTGGGATGTGTAAAATTATATGAAATTCAGATTTCAGTCTCTATAAACAAAGCTCGATGGGCCTGTGGCCATGCTTAGCTTGTACGTTACCTATGGCTGCCGCTTCCTGCTTCACAAGGGCAGAGTGGAGTGTTGCAGCAGAAACGACAGTACCTGCAAGGTCTCCAATATTTACTCTCTAGCCTTTTCCCGGGAACGTGTGCTGACCCCCGCTCTTTCTCATCCCTTATGGCTCATGGGCATAGTAAGATGCCAACTGCATCTACAGGATCTGGTGAAACAGTGAGGAGAGAGAGCTGAGTTTCCATTTTAATCTCTACTAGAGATCAGTTTGGATTTCCAGCTTCTTAACCTGCTTCTGCCATTAATGTCCTTGACTCGGAAAAGTGTTTAGAACCCCAGCTTCTGGGATAGATTTCGTTTGTTTCCTTTTGCCTCTGGGAAGTGTTCCTTCTATTTCAAAACATAAGAGGGTGTTTTTTTTGTTTTCTGGGACAGGTTTTCCACAGATGACATCCCGAAAAACACTCCAAGATCCGTGCCATCGAAAGGTCAATGCACAACTTGACTTTGACATTCGCGAGTGTTCTAGCTATGACAATATGCCGCCCTATGAGGGCTTGGGTACTCACTGCTCTTGCGGTGTCCCACCGCTATAGGTAACACATTCTGTTTTCTTTCAAACCCTCTCTTCATTTGCAGGACTGTTCCTCAACCCACGGCTTCTCAGGTACCTACCTCAGTTGACCCTGTGAACGCAATCTTGTCTATGCCAATGTGAGAAGCTATTGCTGCCCCAGCCGTTGGCCCGTATCCTGGCAAAATATTGATGACTCCCGGTGGAAAGCCAGCCTGACAAAACAGAATTTGAGGAAATGTGGCTTGTGAAAGCTGATGAAGCACATTAAATCGGATATGCTCCAGTAGGCCCCAGGTATAAGGGCAGTGCGAGCCACTCCTAAAGCTGGTTTCCCTTACCTCCTTGATGAGGGCTCCCATGTAGAGCGCGCTGAGCGGGGTTTGTTCTGCTGGCTTGATAACTACTGTATTACCACAGCAAAGAGCCGGAGCAATTTTCCAAGCAAACATCAGCAGGGGGAAGTTCCACTGAAAGGGAAAAACTCAAGGTGGATAAATGAAAAAATATTGCTCTATGACTCTGTTTTCAAGCTGTGACTGCTGGGATTTCTCAGACAAGGCCTCTACATAAATCTTGTCTCACCACAGAGTACAGATGTTTGGGTATTTTAATTACTTCATTAAGAAGAGAAGAGGACTGGCCTTGAAAATCTCCCCTTTTGTCTCCATTCGGCAAAATACTATATCCCAATGCCCCACCAAAGGAAATCTCAGGGTGAAAAGGGAGTTTTTGTTTTTTCTTTGTTTTGTTTTGGTTTTTCATTTTTGTCATTTTGTCTGTTTTTAAAATTAGACTTGGGGGGGGTGCCTGGGTGGCTCAGTCGGTTAAGCGTCCACCTTCGGCTCAGGTCGTGATCCCAGGGTCCTGGGATCAAGCCCTACATTGGGCTCCCTGCTCAGCAGGAAGCCTGCTTCTCCCTCTCCCACTCCCCCTGCTGTGTTCCCTCTCTTGCTGTGTCTCTGTCAAATAAATAAATAAAATCTTTAAAAAAAATAAAATTAGACTTTGGGTCCAGTAAGTTCCTGTGTACAAAAACTTTTTCTTGCATGTGTGATTTTACACCAGCAGCTTCAGACGGGTTTGAGAGAGCTCTTCGGTGTGGAAGGGCTGGAAAAGAAAACTCCGGCTGTTAAGTCAACATGTACTTGAAGGGAGTGCCTTTTCTTCATATACACGTATTGTCACAAAGCACCCGATGACGAAAAAGAAACCGCATCGACTGATGAGTATGCAAAAATTTTCATTTGTCTCCTTTCCGTTGCAAAATAAACGAATGGGAGGCTGAGAAATATAGGGGAGTATCTGAATTTGGGGCCCAAGATGGTTTATTTAAACTGATTCTTAAAAAGGATATTAAGCTTGTACTGTCACAGGCACAGGGATGAACCTTGGTGCCATCAGGTGTCATCGATAATTTCATTAAGAAAGAAAACAGAAATCCTGGTCCTCTGGCTTCAGCCCTTGACCATAATGTGTTTCAGCCTGAAGCATCTCAGCGGCCACCCTTGAAAGATTCTCACTGGCACTGGCAAGCTTGCAAAAATATACAAGTGTCTTGCCTTCACCAAACACCCAATTTCTTTTCCCCTTGGTTGTTTATAAACTTGGGAGTCCACAGCGATGTTTTAATTCCATCTACAGTATATAAATCTTGGAGTGCGGTAATTGAGCCGGAGCTGGCTGACAAGTGGTTCTTGTGCTGTCAGTGAAAACTGGAGCTCCGAGCTTGCCTCTGGGGAAGGGCGAGAAGAGCAGGTTTGGGTTCCCGCAATGGAGGTGACAGACCTCACCCCAGCCCGATCCATGGGGGATTTCCCTAGATGGGTTAGGAGCGGCAGAACTTAACCCAACTTCTCATTTTCTGTTTCATTCTCTAGTAAATTTCACAGAAACCCACAGCTTGCAGATCACTTAAAAAAAAATACTAATACCTCTCAAAAATCTCTGCCCCCCACAAAACCAAAGATGACTTCCTCCTATATTTTGGAAAGAGAACACTTCTTGTCTCTACCGCAAGAGTTGAATTTGAGCCTCTCCTGAAATCCCTGCCAGAATGATTAGCTAGTACTGTTGGAAGATTCGATGATGTTTTATACAGTGCCAAGGCTGTGTATGAGAGACGGGGAAAAAAAGACAATGTTTAATGTTCCAATCCAAACACTAAGCACTACATCTATTTCCCTTTACAAGACATACAACAGCCCGGCATGGTTTCAATTATGACTGTGACGTTAATTGTACTGCTGTGTCTTCCGTAGAGTCTTCTATCTAGATTCTTGTGAAAAGAAACAGCGGGAAAGAATGGGATTAAAAGACCATATAAAATAATATGCCTGGAAAGATGGTGAGTCATAGTTCTAAAAAATAAACAAGCAAATATAACAAAAGCATTAATTTTCCATAAGCAGAACGGACATCTATAACCAAGGGCAGGTTATTAATACACTGGGCTTTGCTTTGCTTTGCTTATTTTAATATGAGAATTCCATGGCTTGAGAACTCAACTCCTGGTAACGGAGCCGAAACCCTATTAACCTGTTCAAATAAGCATTTGCGGGGAGGCTGTTAAAGATATGTCAACAACATGAGCTCAGTTTTTTGCCCCCTGTAATGGAAAGCATACCTCGTTGAGGTCCATGTTTTATGTATCTTTAAGAGAACTGATTCAAATGAAAATAAATAGGAGGCGTGAGGAGATTCACTCACCGGGATGATCTGTCCACACACTCCAATGGGTTCGTGTCTGGTAAAAGTAAAATAATCTCCATCTGAAAGAAATGCCCATGGTCACTACCAGAGAATTTGGATGAGAAGAAAAAAATGTAGAGGGAGAATCTGGGTGGCGATGGAAAAACCAGAAATAAAGTTGAGAAAACATCCTATTCAGCTGTGTAGGAAAGCTGGTAGAAGAGCTTATCACTAGGCACAGGGTGTCTCCAGATACGGCTCCTGGACACCCAGAGTACTGATGAGGGGCCTTGAAGGTGAAATGAAGGACAAGTTTATGACAGGAGAAGCAGTCTTCCGGGGAGGTGGGGGCAGGGGACTGGTGATGGGAGGAGAGGGGCTGGGAACTGGAAAATTGTAAATACTAAATTTTATGTTAAAGTGCTAAAATGATACTTCAATATACCTCAATATTTTAAATAACTTTATGAAGTATTCAAAAAAAAACTAAGTAAAATGCTACTGGGTAAATTTTAAATGGTAGGCAACTAGGAAAGGTGAATAGTACAGCAAGATCTTTTTTTATAACTGAATCCAGGCATCAAAACACACTTTCCGGGCACAAGGGGAACAGAGACATGTCTGGGCCTCTTTCAAGAAGGCAAAAGTCCACGTCAAAAAAGATTCCATCAAAACCCCAAAGACTCTGCCCTCAAATTAGCCAGGGAAATAAGGACGATTTAATAATCTTATTCTCCCTATAGGAGCAATAGGCATAATAATAATAGGAATAATTACCCAGGAAATCCAAACCAAATTTTTCTTTAGGAAAATACCATTATGTTTATCTGATTTTATTTTTTAATTTTTTTATAGATGCATTATTTATTGAAACAGTCTATTATTAATGAAAATTTAGATTGTTTCCAGTGTTTTGCTAATGCAAACAATGTTGCAATGAATTATTTCATCTTTATGTACCTGTACACATATATTTTTGATCACTTCCTTGAGGTGGAGTTGCTGAATGAAAGCATATGTTCATATTAAATAGTAATAAACTGGGCGCCTGGGTGGCTCAGTTGGTTAAGCGACTGCCTTCGGCTCAGGTCATGATCCTGGAGTCCCGGGATCGAGTCCCGCATCTGGCTCCCTGCTCAGCAGGGGGTCTGCTTCTCCCTCTGACCCTCTTCCCTCTCGTGCTCTCTCTCATTCTCTCTCTCAAATAAATAAATAAAATCTTAAAAAAATAGTAATAAGCCTTTTTGACCTGACCTCCCTAGATACTGTATCAACTTGTACAGCCATCAATGATGTGTGATAGATTCTGTGTCAATGCATTATTATTATTTTTTTAGTTTAAATTTTGTTAGTTAACATATAGTGCGATATTGGTTTCTGGAGTGGAATTCAGTGATTCATCACTTATGTGCAACACCCAGTGCTCATAACAAGTGCCCCCATCTCCCATCTAGCCCCTCCCCCACCCTCCTCCCTCCATCAACCCTGAGTTTGTTCTGTCATTAAGAGTCACTTATGGCTTATTTCCCTGTCTCCTTTTTTTCTTTTCCCCCTTCCCATATGTTCATGTTTTGTTTCTTAAATTCCACATAAGAGTGAGATCATATGGTATTTGTCTTTCTCTGACTGGCTTATTGCACTTAGCATAATACTCTCTAGCTCCACCCATGTCATTGCAAATGGCAAGATTTCATTCTCTTTGATGGCTGAATAATATTCCTATATATGATATGATAATATGTATATCATGTTTTATCTGAATTATTTTAAATGGCTAATTGAGATAACCAAATAATGGCTTGTTCTTAGCATATGGCACTACAATGCCAGTACTGGACAAAGTCTTTGTTCTTCCCTCAACTGCCAACGCTTTGGCACTCATATTTGTTTTCTATCACAAAAGCTGTCCCCAGGGAAAGTGAAGACCCTCAGCTAATTCTCCTGAAGAGCGTTACTCTTAAGGATGAAGAAGTAGGGACAGGAGGAGTGTCGTGGGTTAGGGGAAGAGAAAGGATATGATTGTTTATCATTGTCTCTCAACTAAACCCCTCCTCTTTATACACAGAACTGTTTTAATTAAGTTCAAAATTAGGCATTTTAAAATAATTAAAGGTCTCTCTCCCTCCTGGACCTCTTGCCAGAATTCACAGCTATCTGTTGCTGGTGCATCTTTTCAAAGAACTTTTTTTTTCACATACAAGTATGTGTAGCACCCTTTTATTTCTCCCCCCAGCTTTTTAAAAAATATTAATGTGATCATACTATTCACAGTCTTCTATATTTTTTCCCACTTTTTTTTCAGATACAGCTTACACATTTTTTGAACTGCTGAATGCTACTCCACTGGTTCAATACTTGTAACTACTATAAACTGTCCCGAGGGACACAGACATTGCTTTCAGCTTAAGCTATTATGAATAATGCTTTAAGCATGATCATTTCACATTATCTTTGCATATCTGTGGAATTTCATGGTCAAAGTGTATGGGCATTTCACATTTTGATAAATACTGCCAAATCATCCTTCAGAAAAGTTATACAATTTAGAATTCCAACAACAACATGGTATTTTTTCCCAACCTTCAACACTGGGGCTTTTCAAACATTTTAATTTCAGTCAACTGGACAGGTGGGAAATGACAACTTATTATGATTTGTGTTTCATTATAGATACATGGTGTGAATATCTTCTCGTGTTTACTGGCCATTTTCAATTATTTTCTTCAAATTTATATCTTTTGCCCTCTTGTTGTTGGGTTATTCAACTTTTTAGTCATTTGAAGAACTCTTACATACATACATTAAGGAAATTAGGTCTTTGTCATGTGTACTTGCAAAGTCTTTTCCTGATCTGCGCTGCCCATCTCCAAATTTGTTTTATGACAACGCTTTAAATGGAAGAAATTGGGAAACAGGCAGCATTCAACAACTGTAGGAAGGGAATTATTTTAGCATATATCCCCATTAAAACAAAAGTAGTCCAGTGGAAACTGTCCATAGGATGACAATAAGAAGTCTGAGTAATACTTTAAAAATCAAGTCAACTATCTTAGCTTTGTATGCAGACAACTCAAGAATTTTCATAGATACCATTCTTTAAAGATTTTTTTTTTTTTTTGACACAGAGAGAGACAGTAAGAGGGAACACAAGCAGAGGGAGTGGGAAAGGGAGAAGCAGGCTTCTTGCTGAGCATAAAGCCCGATGCGGGCCTCCATCCCAGGAAGGCAGACGCTTAAGGACTGCTTAACCAGGCACCCCTCATAGATACTGTTCTTTACAAAAGTACAAGTTACTGTCCTTTTTCAGCTTACAATCTCTGAAAACGTTGTTTTGTTTTAAATATCAATACCTTTTATTGCTTTACTTTGTGTGTGTGTGTGTGTGTGTGTGTGTGTGTGTGTGTGTGTGTGTGGAAGATATAAATGGGATGTCAGGCTCTTCTTCCCGGAAGGTTTTTCATAAGGAGTAATAACTCTGATCAAAAGGTTAGATAGTTTCATATGCACGGAAATCCTTCCCAACTCAACTGTAACTTGGCTAAGGTGACGGCTCCAGGTGGATCATCACAGATGACAGAATCAGAGTATCATGTCAAGAAGGGGTGCAAACGGGCTGAGAAAAAGATGGGAATCTGGACTGAAGACCACCATGGGCGTTTACTGTGGCAGCACATGCAGGGAAGCTGGAGCAGTTCAGATGAAGCATGTCCCCCTCTATATTCTAATGGCTCAAGAATTTAGTTGTATTACTTGTATAATTTTCAAAGTTCCTGAAGAAATGAAAGAGAAACAAAATGTAGGCAGAATCTTACAAGGCTGACCTCACAATGACTCCATAATTCTGTCCCAAGAGAAACTGAGTTATGGGGAATTAAAACTTCCTTGGATGAACTGTCCACAGATTTGACACTTAGCTGAAGGCTGGTATAAAGAATGGACTGAAGAATCTTCTATCTCTACAGCTCCTCTAAGCAGGAAATGAAGAAATAAAGGGTATTTTGGTGCTTGAACTCTTCCCCGAAAGAATGCTGTGTGAAAGAGATAAAGGGGCCCTGACCTTGAGCTCAGTCTGTATTCTCATCTGATTGGTTAGTGGGAGATGATCCCGGGCACCCCGAGTCTGACTGGGGTGCCAGGCAAACATAAGAGCTATGCCTTCTACGTGTACCCTTGGCTAGGGCTAATGTGGGCACCACAGAGGTCCTTCAAGCTACTCTGACCCTGCTCGGAATCCCACCCAGCTGCTCCGCTAACATTACCCAAAGGCCACCTTCATCATTTTCACCGCGTCCAAGTACATTACTTACTCTGTTACTTAATAATTTGTTAAATCATTTTTTAAAAATATGTAAAGAGCTACTTGTTAGTCTCACCTTAAAAAACTCTATGGAACAACGGGTTTCATGAGCTAGCAATATTTTCTTCAAACCTAATAATTAAAATGAGGAATGTTCACTACTTTACTGTTTAGAATAATCTAACATGCTCCAGTGCCATGTGGTATGTACTGTGATTCTCAAACAGAAACGTGTATATGAAGCACCTGGAGAGCTTGCATTTTAAAATGCAGGTTTTGAATCAGTGAGTCTGGGGCAGGACCCGAGAGTCTGCATTTCTCCACGTTCCCAGGCAATCATGGTACTTCTGATCTATGGACCACGCTCTGAGTAGTGAGGTGCAGAGGAACCGGAAGAGCAAAGAGGGTCCCTGGGTATCATGAGGACCTACAGCTGCTTTACAGCTGCTGACTTCCTGTCTATTTTACTGTTTGCCTCTCTGATGACTCTACTGATCTGCCCAAAGGAGTTCAAGTGTAGGAGAATCTGATCAATCTTTTTAATATTTTACAAATACTAAAATAAGGCCAAAAACGTGTCTTTCTATAGAGCTTAACAAACTATTTTCACATTATCTCATTTCAAGCTCAAAACAACTCTATAAAAAAGTAGGGCAACAGTTATCAGTATTTTGTAAGTAGAGAAAAAAATGGCACAGAGAGGTTAAGTCTAAAGTGACTTAACCTGGTTAAACTGTGCTTCTGGATTTGAACCTGAGTCATCAGACTTCAAGTTCATTGCCCTTTGAAATATTATTAAAGACTATTCTGTGACTAGGTTGGATTTAGCTGGATATCACAAAGCACAGAATCAGAGTATGATGTCTAGGAGTGCAAAGGGGGAAAAATGATAACCCTTTTGTGAAGAGTGAAGATGATTCTTTGAGGATTTTTTATGTGGACACAGAGAACTCACATAAACTCCAGTATCTAAGAAATAAAGGGAACACTGCAGAGCAATACCTCCTCCCATCAGATGGGACACCCAGGACTGAGTGCCTCTCACCTCTTCATGGAAGCAGAGTCAACTCCAAGGGGTAACAGTGTTACTTCTCTCTCTCTCATATACCTAAGATGCTACATAATGAGTACTTTTCTCTGCCTAAGAGAAACTTACAGTCCATTTTCCCACCTTTTATGTTAATAATGTTCTCTATATATGGCAAGTTCCCTTCATTTCTCTAGCTTTGTGCTATAGAGTGCTTCAGCTGGATATAGAAAAAAACTGGGGGGCTCCTGGGTGTCTCAGTTGGTTAAGGGTTGGACTCCTGATTTCAGGTCAGGTCATGATCTCAAGGTTGTGAGATTGAGCCCTGTGTTGGGCTCCACGCTGGGCATGAAGCCTGCTTAAAATCCTCCCTCTCCCTCTCCCTCTGCACCACCTCCCTCTAAAAGAAAAAAAGAAAGAAAAAGAAAAGGGAAAAGAAAAAATCTCCACCCAAACTCAGATACTCTGTTTTAAGGCTATGATGATCTTAGGTCTTCTTACCAAATATGAGATATTGAGAGTTCAGACTCAGCAAGGAAGGACTGTATTTGATGAGAATACCAGAAAAAATATTCTGGATTCCAAATTCTGAGCCAACAAGTTAGATCATAACTATGGTGGAGAAAATTAAAAGAGATGAGATACCAAACCAGAAATACAAAATCACACGTGTAGGAAATTTATCTCTCAGCCTCTTTTCTCTTTCACTCAAAAAAGTAAAAAATATAGGGTAATAGATACTGCTCTTGAAAGGAGTTTAAGATCTACCCAGAGACAACTTCTCTGTGTTTTTATATTTGAATTTTTACAACTCAGGAAGAATATAAAAATCTTACAATTAAATACATTATATCATGAATCTGGTTAACCTATGGATCAAACTTTATTGACTGTGTGTAGATGGAGGCATTTCTAGAATTATACTGAGAAAAGCCTTTGACCCCTAGAAATGAGTAACAGAGTAAGCTTCTTCTGCATTTGGGAAATGTTAAGCCACTGTTCTATGTTCTTTGATGGGAACTTGTCAAACTACACAGGAGAAACAGCAACTATGTAGTTAATTAGCACAATTTCATTATTTGAATTATTCCTTCAGAGTTACCTTTACTTAAGGCAAATTTTATTGTTGCTTGAAATATTTTTTTTTACAGAATTTTTATTCTCATAGGAATATTGGCCATTGGCACAGTCTCTACATGAACTTGAGTATGTTTAAACAATACGTCAATAAAATCAGAAAAATCTAAAATGTGCCAGAAATCGAGGAGAAATTTATCTAACATGGACCTCCAGAAATAGCTTCCAATTACAATACTAAGAGTATTTCAAGAACTACAGCAAATTTTATATACCCATTAAAAGTGAGTTTATTTAATAGCATAAAAATCTGTAACACAATTCAGTGAAGGGAATCTCTAGTCTGTGTTTCGAGGAGTTAGTAATCCTTGTGATGACCCCAGTATTCAACAATTAGACCAGCTACACTGAGTTATTCCATTATGTCCCCTAGCAAATACCTACGTATTCTGACACTGGACAGACCTCACTGAACATTTACAGCTATAACAATAAACCCTATAAAGGCCTATACAAACACTGAGACTTGACGTTAGCATATGATGGTGCTTACACTGTTCTTCCCCGGAGTCTGCTAGTAGCTTCTCAGAGGTGAGATCACATGTTCCTGAGTCAGGAAGCTCTCTCTTAGCTCCACCATTACTCCATCATGTGCTCTTGGAAAAAAGTGACTTCTTGACCTTCGTTTCTTTGTCTGAAAAATGAGTAGACTGGCCTTGGGATCCCTCAGGTCTTTTTTAACCCTAACTTCTCAAAGAGGTCTGAAGCAGACTTCACAACCTCCTGTAACCAGCAATTCAGGTCCTACGAAGGACCCTGGGTTCTCTATAGGTGGGCTGAGCAAACAGCTCCTCACTCTCAGTCTGAGTGAACAAAGACCTCACCATGAGCACTCTCAGTCAACAACACTAAACTAGATTGAACTCTTGAAGGCAATGCCTTATGATATGAGTCAATGTCTGCACGTTTTTAACCTATTCTTTAATTTAAAAGGTAAATCTGAAAGGGGGTGTAATGGATAAATAATTACACATGATCTGGGTAGATTTTTTAGCCTTTGCTATATGCTAATGTATCATAAGGCCATTTTCATGTCAGAATTCAGCTTAAAGCATGGACATTTTCCCTGCTTACATATCACAAAATCAATAAAATCAACACTTGTTACAGAGAAAAACCTTAAGTCATGCAAATCGATTAACCTCCATTTCTCCCTCAGTAAACTCTAAACAAGCTTGGATTCTTCCTCCATCCCAAGGAGTCTGTGGACATGAAAAGAAACAGAGGATCTTGATATAGGTTAAAAATAATCAAAATGGGGAAAATAATATTCCCTCTGCAGGGTTGCTATGAGATTAGAGATACTATAATGGGCACAAAGTGATCAATAAATCACAGTAATGATTATTATTTATCAGCATAATTAGGTGGTGCCATAGTAAAAGGGTCAAAGCGTAGGATTTAGAGTCAGAAAGAATAGCTCCATTGAATAGCATGGCAGGAAATAAAAACCAGTGTTGTCAAGTGAACAACATTGAGACCCTTGTGAATCACACTGATATTGCATGACTCCGTGATAGTGTCTGACTGTGGGCCTTGCGGGAGAGGGAATGGGGAGGGCTGGGAGAGGCTCTCAATCCAGAGGGAGAAACAGTTGCGCAGTGGAAGGTTCAAAGTGCTCATGCCATAACCTGTCTCTCTTCGTCTCAAATATTCTAAAGGGAGGCTACGGTTCGGGGGATGGGGAAAGAGCAGGTCCTTGCTCTAAATATCGATTATACAATCAAATGCTCTCTGTAAAATGCAATTTTGATCAAGGCATTTGTCTATTTAAAAGACTTCAGTGACTCACCACGGCTTTGGAATACAGCCTGTAGCATGCTTTACCAAGCCCCAGAGCCCCACCGGCTTCTCGGCCCGGCTACGCCGTCAGACCCACTGCCACACCATACCGTCCTCCCTCCGTGCTCTGCACAGGCTACTGTTCCCACCCGTGATGGCCCTCCCTCCATCTTCACTGAACTGCCCTTCAGCGACCATCTTGTACATCCCACTGCCTTCTCCAGGAAGCCTTAATACCCGGTGAGAGGCCTCTCCTACCACATCCCATCGAACTTCGTGCTTCCATATCTGAATAAGCCACACTATATTGCAATCGCTTGTCTACCTTGTTTTCTTTACTGTTCTTTGACCATCTTACTTACTCACCTTTGTATCTCCAGTGCTTTACATAGGACAGGAAACATAGCAGGTGCTCAGAAAGAAACAAAACACAACAAAACAAAAAACCTGTCGAGTGAATGAATGCATGAAGGAAAGAATGAATGACTGAGAGGCTGAAGTTGATGCCTGGGAGAGGAGATGAAGGAAGAGCTCTTTCCATTACAGGGCAGATCGCCCTGCCTCCCTAAATGGGAAGGAGTGAAAGAGACAATAGCATCATTCTTCCTACTCTCTTTGGGTACTAAGCTTGGATGAACCATAGGTTGTCCTTCAATGAAAACAAAGTGATCTTATATTTTGAAATAAAAAAAAAACTTTCCAGTTTACTTTTTATGGGTGACCAGACAGAACTGAACCTTTCATCCCTGTCTTTCCTCTAGAAGCAATAGTTTGGTATTTGCTGATTTAGTGTCCAAGCCAACTTTACAGAACAGAACTGCCACGGACAACAGGAATCAAAAGTCTGTTGATCTAAAAACCTGCAGAGGATTAAAGACGTCACCAGGGTGACTGGCCTCTTCATCTTTCTGTGCTGCTGAACCAGTCTCCATAAGAAGAGGGTCTACGATGGCTTAGGCAGAAAGAGACTTGGGCTTGAATCTCAGGCCTGCCATTTACTAGCCATGTAACCGTGTTCAAGACGCTAAACCCTTGCTGTCTCATTTTCTTATCTGTAAAATGGGTACAATACCTCTTAAAACCCAACCTACTTCACAGGATCACACACAGAATCACACAGGTCCTGTGGGTGAGGAGCATTTTACACAATCAAGTACTATGCACATATAAACTACATTATTCCTTTATATTGTAATTCCAAATGTAAAATTAGGGTATTTCACAAAGAAATGTATGTAACACAATAAAGACCGCCTCATTAAAGACTAATAACCTTCTTATATTCCAGATTTCAGTGGGAAAGGCCAAGAATGCAGGGACAAAACGAAGCTGATGTTATGTTGCGGAGTTACAAATGACAAACACAAAGGGACTGACTGAACACATTTGAGAATAAATAAGTGAATAATAATGACTCCCCCTTTCCTTGACCTTTGCCTAACCCCCCTCCCCACTGTTCAGTCCAGCTAGAGTCCCTAAGCACTGAACTAGGCAGAGGGGCGGAGGAGCTGAATTCTCAGTAGCCTACGGGCAAGAGCCACTGTACCTGCCTCCTCCGTCTGCCTCCAGCCTTCCCTCATCTGGGGGAGGTACCGCAGTGAGAGCTCTTCCATCTCAAATCCCCAACCTCTGAGGAGCACTGCCTAGCCTCCTGACTCTGGAGCATCCCTCACCTGGTATCCCTCTAAATGCACTTTAAGAAAAATTAGGGAAACTAAACATTACTTAGGATTTAAGAGAGTGCCTCACTTTTCTCCTTCACGGGCTGCACACCAGTTTGTGCGTAAAGGTGAGAGAGACTCCCATGACAGCCTTTTCCAAGCCCTGTATTTCTAACTCCTACGTCAACGTCCTCAGGATCTCCAAAGAGCAACAGATGAAAACAGTGAGGTCTGTGCACCAACCACCTCTTGCCAGATAAAGTAAAATAAGCATCAAACATCAGAGACTCCAGGAAATCTTTATTGAATCAGGGTCTTCTCTCCTCTAAGAAAGCAAAAAACACTAAGACATGGTTAGGCTAAACCAAACCTATGTGTCCAGCCTTCTGTTTCATCCTATTTCTTAAAATGTTTATAAATCATAAGAAAAGATATTTAAATGCCCAAAACATATTTGTTTTAATAGTGAAATGGCGGGGTGGGGGGGGGGGCAAAAAACCCGGGGCCTTTGGTCCTGGTCTTGTTTTATTTACCTTTCTGCACTGACAAAGGAGAAGCCAACCTAAAAAGGCTGACACTGTTCTGTTTTTAGCAAAGCTTTTCATTCTCAGGCCCTCCGACAGGTATGCTCGTACCACACAGTAACCCTGCTCTGCTCAGGCCATTCCTAAATCCCGCCAGTGATGCTAGAGAGCAGGGCTTCTGTAAAATCCTCGGAGCCAGGACAGCACTGAGAGCCTGACATTCCCAAGGAGCCATCTTCTCCATCCTGAGTTTGCTGAACAAGGAAAACCTATGGATGGCCAGGAAGAACGCCTCTTACTACAAACGCATTTCCTACAGACTAATGTTGTGCATGCTGCTGTCATTCATGGGGCTAATTTTAAAACAGACCTTTGAAGTCTCACCTCTGTCCCTCCTCCACTCTCACTGCAACTTCTCTTCTTGCCCCATGCCTGAGTGAAGAAGGGTCACAACAGCCACTCGGCTGGGGCGGGTCTCTGGATCCTCTCCTCCCTTCTCAATGCAGAGAAGCCCCAGCACAGGCAGCAGCTAGCAGCTGGTGAGGAGGGCAGAACCTTGGGCCCCACCCCAGGTCTCTCCCGGCAGAAACTGCGCTGGAGGAAGATCCCAAGCGATACACACAACATGCATCAAAGTTTGAGAAGCACCGCTCCACGTCGTCCATCAGCACTACCAGCCAGCCGCCCCTTCTCGGGTAAAGCAACACCTGGCCTAGGAAGGCCCGGCCTACTTTCCGCTCCTAGCGTGCCCACGGAAAGCGGGGCTGTTCTCCGGAGCACAAAGGGAGAGTACTTGGCACAGCACTTGGCAGCCACCGGAAGGTCCTCAAGGAACACGTTTCCTTTCCTTCCGTCTGTTCACCGCTACCGACATCCTCCTGTCTCCTTCAGCCACTCTTTCTCCTCTCGTGGTACCTTCCTCCCAGAATCTAAAATGGATCAGCTGGTGCAGTGATTCGCCAGACTCTAATGTCAGAATTTCGGCTCTACAACTTACTTGCCGGCCAATCAGGAAAACTACTTAGCTTCACTAGGCCTCAGTTTCTTCCTCTGTCAATGAGGATGCTAATAACACTGCCTTCCCCGTTGGGGTTGCTGTGAAGTCTCAGTCTGGTATTGGCTATCGCTGGCAAGTGCTGTGCAGGTCGGGACCTGTCCACTGACAAACTCAGTTTGGACACCTCCCTCCCCTTTACAGGACTACAGCGCTGAAGGCCAAGCCACAAGACTCAGCAGCTCATTGTAACTCTCCCATAGAGGTCTTTGTTTCTGTTGTGGGTTTTGTCGCCTAACCTGGATCTTAAAAGAAAGGATGGTTGCTGTTTTTACAGACTGTAAAAGTGATTCATGCTCATTATAAAAAATACAGCCAAGTATAAAAAAGAGAAATAAATTATCCACCAGCTCACCACTAAGAGACAATTGTTAACATTTTAGAGTACTTTCTTCCAAACACATAGATCTCATGTTTCAGGAGGGGAAGGTCCAGGTTTTAACGCTCGTGGAATTTTCCCTGACTTCCCCACGTCCGACACCTGTCCGCACCCCCAGCGCCTGACAGAGCGCAGTGCTGAGCACTTAGCGGCTGACAAGACCACCTGCGCCTTAGCTGAGTACTGCATGGATGTGGCTTGCCACTGCACTTATGTGGGGACTGTCCACACACAGAAACAGGGATGCTGTCAGAGTTAGTGATGTGCTCTGTTCGGCTCTTCAGTTCCAGCTGCTGTGAGTGTGCTCACGTCTGCTCTGTGACTGCCGTTTGTGTTTGATGGTGAAAGTGTGTTTCTGGTGGAGCTTCACGTTTCCCTTTCAACGTACTCAAATTTCACGTACCTACAGGAATGGTCATCCCGTGAATTTTATCAGCCCAGCCTGCGTAATACCGAAGGGTTTTGATGACCCCCTGCAAATCCACGTAAAAAGCTTGCAGGAACGGTTTGCCACCATTTAGGGATTCCATGGTCTGTAGGAAAAGAAATGAAGAGAGCTTTCTAAGTGATATACTAAATAATTTCTGGAGCAGAAGAAAAAAAGGAAGAGAGAGAATATGAATGAATATGAATAATGATGCATACCTGGTCAACTCTGACTTCCCAAATAAACAGATTTTTAGCACCGCCAGTTTAGTTTAGCTTCTAGGAAAGCCACAATGACTACTCATGCACATGTTCTTGTGCCTGGGTGTCCCCAGGAACCACTACCGCAATAACACGTAAACGTGACGTTTCTTCAACTGATGATAAAGAAATGTTCTGGCTGTCAAACCAGCTTCTGTTATATTAATGATCAGAGCTGCGTGGGGATTTTTTGGAGTCTACACCAGTAATCTGATTCTATAAAGAGAAGCGGGGACATGGGCTTTTATGTGACTGATGAGAATATAAAACGTTTTCCACTGCTGCCAAGACCCCTGCTGAGAAATGGAATATCCACGGTGCACAGCGAGTTTATTTATTACTATCAAATAAACAAGATCTCCTCTAGGGAAGCTCACACTCTAACAACTTCAGGGCTGGTTTTTTGTAAATATTTATGTTAACAACCATTACCTATTAATAGGGAAGTATCTGGTCCATTTAATAAAAATAGACATATTGAGCAGTTCTAGATTATAAACGTTACTGTTTGAATGACATATTCTGTAAACTGCTTAAACCTGTAGCAACAACTAAAAAATCCAAATGGACACACTGAAATGAGAAAAGAGTATTTCAACTTGAGAAATATCAAAAGTGTTACAAGTTTAACAAATTAAATAAGCAAATACATATGTTTATAATCTCACGTCCTTCTCTGTAAGCACATTTTATAACATACTGGTGTAAGAATGACTTGAGTGCTGACAAAAGTAAAATGGAAATATTCCCCATTTGATGACATAAAAATACAATTACTTACGGTGCAATTTACCCACTTACTATGTGTAGAAGATGGGACTCTTTTAAAAGATCACATTATCACTGTGTATTGGTTCCTCTTTATCAAAGGGAATCAAATTATTTCCCCATACTTTTTAGGATGTTTATATACTTGTGAGATGGGCACTACGTTCTCCATGCAGCGAGCACACGGCCAAAGTCTACATAGCACTGAGTGAAGCAGAGTCAATAACCAGAATTTGGGCCACCTATATGGTCCCAATGATCTGCTGACACCAGCCAAATTCACCTGTGTTTATTTTCAATTAATTATGTGTACTTGGATGAGGTACTAACTTTGCTCTCTGGTCAGGAGCTCCTCTATATTCCAGAGGCTATCTCTTAAAACTTACTCCTCCTATGGCTCGGGAGTGTTTAAAAGGAGAAATCTCATTTAGGTGTAAGGGCAAAAAGGAATGGATCACAGTGAGACAGAACGTCAGAAAAAGGATGGCATTTGAATTTTATGACATGAAAATATAACTGCAGAAATGAACTATATCATTATCTAGTACACACTGTTAGTGGAATGTGGTAAATATTGTGTAGATTTCACTCAATGAAACAAACACAGACCATCAATGTGCTCCCCTCCCGCCCAACCTTTATGTGCAAGGAACTGTGCTGGGATTACAAAAAAAGAAGTAAAACACAGTTTTCACTCGCAAAGAAATTATAATCCAGTGAAAAGATAAGCATCTGGACCAGCATACCCCCCAAGTGTTCCGAAGAATTCAGTTTTGCACAATATTGACAGATTAGACAAAAAATAGTGTTGAGGCTTAAGTTTAAGTGTGAGAAACAGTCAGCAGGGCTTTTCAGGGTCTCTCATATGCTCCGTGTCTTGGGAATATCTGAGAAGGAGCTACGTCACCATGGAACGCCTTTTTTACAAAACGCGTAAACACCTCATTAGGACAGTTTTCCTTGAAGTACCAGATTAGAAAATGTTTTTATAGAAAAGAAATGTTACGTACAGAGTTCCGGGATTCATTTGTGCTCCCGTCCTGGGAACAGATCCCTGAAGGGGACGGTTGGAGGGAAGAGCCATGGTGGATGGGACAGTGAAGAAGGACACTCGTGCCCCCCTCGCCCAGAGCAAGCTCAACCGTGCCCTGCTTTCCTGCGCAGAGGGGAGGATACAGCATTCGTAACTCGAATGCCTGACTACACAAGGAGGTCCTCAACATTAATGGATCGCCTGTGGGTGATCGAGGTGGAGATCCCTGGTGTACGACACAGTGAGTCCCAAATGGTTCTGGTTTCCAGGCAGTTTATATTCTCTAAGAAATCGACTTTGATTTTAAAAAGAGCAAAAACAAACACAGGAACCACTAAGAGAGAGGAAGTTCCTCAGGTGAGAAAACGCTTTAGTGAAAGAACGTTGCTGTCCCGGGCTCTCTCTCCTTTTTACTGGTTCTAGAAAGTGGCAGAAGAACAAAGAAAGCAGACGTGTATGAGAGGCCCTCTGCTTCTGAAGGACTCTATTTAGTCAGGAGAGGTTAACTCTGGGGAGGTAAAAAAATCTTATTTGATTCTCAAATGAATCATTTGGGATTGCTTTTCTACAGGCTTCATGGTGACTTTCCTGCTGTTTACCTGTTTTTGTTTTGTGTTGCTTGTCGAGGATGGGATACGGTTGGGAAGGAAGGTAGGGAGGTCCTTACCAGTCATGGGCGGCTATGGTTTTGTTCTTCAAAATTCAGTAAGAAGAGACTCTCAACTGGTCTTGCACTTCCCCATCTGATCCCAAAAGCTTACCCCTCTCATTTTTCCTGTGTATTAGGGACTCCTCACCTTGTTCCCCAAGTTGGCTTCACATCACGTTTTTGGAAAGACTAAGGAATCTGCATTTCCGTGGAATGGTAAATTTAGAGTAAAGACTTAATGTGTTTTTTTAGGCTACTTACTGCAAGAACTGCCCTGTCTCGTTCCACCAAGTCCGCAAGTTTATCCAACAGATGACCTCTTTCGGAAGCATCCATCCTTCTCCACACTGAACCAAGAGAGAAAGCCAGGCGGGCCGCCCGCACAGCTTTGTCTATGTCTGCCTGTTTGAGAGAGAGGAAGAGGCACAACTGAGGAGACACCACACTCCAAATAAAGAAGAACCACCTGCTTTCAGGGAACAGGTGACGAACAAATGTCAGTGCTGGTGTCTAAAGAGCATAAGCTTAGTGCTCCGTTGTCTGAAGGCAGTTACTTCATAGGGAACATTTTGCTAAGGACATACCTTGTCTGCTTCTTGGACTTCACACACCTGCTCTCCTGTGGCTGGATTATAGACAGGGAATGCTCTCCCGCTCTCTGAGTTCTGCCACTCGTTGTTAATAAAAATCTAAGGGAGCAGACAACAGATGGGGATCGGTGAGACGGGTGATAGGAAGCCAACCAAGGGCCAAGTATTATGGAAGTACCATGGTAGTAATATTTGTTCTCTGTGTTTGCTGGCCTATAAGCGAAGTATAGAATTTGAAGCAGTGCAAGAGACCCTCAAATAGTATGCAGTCCAGACTCTCCCGGAATTCAGGAATTTCTTCCATGCTATTCTTACCTCAAGGTTATCCAAATTGAAATGTAGTTCTTACCTTGAGTAAACCTGCCAACCAGTGAGAGTCAAACAAAGATGGAAGGACAGAGTGTCACACACATACAAAAAATACACGGAGGCTGTAGAAAATATTTACTGATTGTCCAAACTGGCCAATATCCAAAAGGAGTAAATCATAGAACAAACTGATAGTCATCAAACTTTAGATCCCAGTTCCTCTGTCAGAGGCTTAAGTACCTTCACAGTGGAACTTGAAGGGTGCTGGAATCAGTAAGCATTCACTTAATTTATAGTCAGATCCTGAACTGAGCCATGACTTTGAGCAGACTCGTCAGTGAGTTAAACAAGTTATGTGTGTAAATCCAAGTTAGATTTCTTTCCCTTTCCTGGGTAGACTACCCAGCTCAGCAAAGGGAAAAGTCCTGTCTTTCAAACTGGTCTCTCAAGGATTTCTTAAGACCCTTGGTTTCCTTATAAAGGAAATGGAGATTCTATTAAAATGGCAGAGACTAACAATTTAAAAAATTATTCAAGTTAATATCTCAGAAGATTTGTAAGAAATGAGCTGAAGAAAGAGAAAATATAGGCAAAGAAATGTAAAAATTTTTATTGATATTAAAGAGGGAAATCCAAAAAAATATTTTTGGACTATGGAAGCTCAAAGAATACACAAAGATATTTCACTCTACAAAATTTATAGCCTGACAATGAAAATTTCTGAACTTATTAGCCATCAGTCAGTTTAAAATAAACACAATGATTTGTTATTTTCTGCCATTTTATCAGTCACAGATGCTGCTAATGAGGATAGATCTACAATTTTAAATATCAAGTTCTAGATTATTCCAAAGTTTTATTTTTCCTTGATTTGATAAAACAATGAGCGTGTGTTGAAGGAGCCTTCTTTTCCTGAGATTTTTTTTTTAAAGATTTTATTTATTTATTTATTTTAGGGCAAGAGGGGGGAGGGGCAGAGGGAGAGGGACAATCTTTTTTTTTTAATTTTATTTATTTATTTGTCAGAGAGAGAGAGATCAAGAGCTCACATGCACAAGCAGGGGGAGTGGCAGGCAGAGGGAGAAGCCGGCTCCCCACTGGGCAACGAGCCCTACAGGGGATGCAGGACTCAATCCCAGGACCCTGGGATCATGACCTGAGCCAAAAGCAGATGCTTAACTGATTGAGCCTCCCCAGAGTCCCAAGAGAGGGCAAATCTTAAGCAGACTTCACACTGAACAGGGAGCCTGATGCAGGGCTCGATCCCAGGACCCTGAGATCATGACCTGAGTGGAAATCAAAGAGTCGGATGCTCAACTGACTGAGCCACCCAGGCGCCCCCTGAAGGCTTTTTAAGATAAAGGGGGAAAAAAGCTTAAAATTGCATAAGTACTTAATTCATATGTAACAAGCATAAACACAATGACCTTGTAATTGCATAACATTTTAAATGTACAATTTATACACACACTTAATGTAATGTATTCATTTATTCAAGCAATACTCAGATACTTCTAGATATAGGACAGGCAAAAATGACTAGTAGTTCCAGCTGCCCAGGGTCTTCCAGTGTCCAGTAATTCATTAAATATTCGCAACAACCCTAATGGCAGGATTTTATTATCTACTAAAGATGAGAAAGTTGAGAGGATGGGAGGTTAAGAGTCTGACGAAGCAGGTTCTCGTTGTGGCTCTGAGTTAGTCCACCACTCTCTCCACTACATCAGAGTTTGCAGGATTGCTCAGAACAGAGAAACACAACTAGTTAGTGTCCAAGCCTGAATGAGATCCACAGTTCTTGGACTCCTGGTCTAGTTCTCCTTCCACTCAGCTTAACAAACTTCCTAACAGTTCCCAGCTCATCAGATTTGCATACTCCTTTGAAACACAGTATGATCTCCGAGGAAACAAAGGGAAAAAACTGAAAGATCAGTTTCACTTCTAGTGCACTGTCAGGCTTAAGGAAGAGGGGTCTTGCCAATATTGCTTATTCTCTTTATTCACTATTTGAATGAAACCTAACCTTTCTAGTCCAATTTTAGTTTTTAGCTTTGGTACTGAGCAGTTCTAACTATGTGTAAGAATTGATATTTCATGACTTTTATTGATTCTTAGAGGTCTTCCAAAGATCAAAGAGAAAAATTCCTTATTGTTTAGCAGGATAAAACTCACTCATTCTCTTACTGTTTTCATTTAGATACATGGGATCATCTTATCAATTTAAGATACATTATATGACCTTAGTGATCTTTCCCTGTATCTTGAAACATTTTGCTCTTTCATCATCCTAGGCATCATCCCATTATCACTCATCATTTATTTCCAACCATGCTAAAAAAGAACACAAAAAATTATGGAACTTTCCAGAAATGAATAAATAAATATCACAACTACCTCATCATCCTTTAGTGGTGCTGGAAATCAAGTACATACTCAAAAACCTGTGGAGACATACCAAAAAGACACAGGAGGAGCTGATGTGAAGGGGCTCCCAATGACCAATACTGGGAATTTAAGCAACAAAATAAATAATGATAGCAATGGATTATCACCCATAGAATTAAAGAGGCACCCATAATGATACAAATTTTTTAATGAATATGTAAAGTGGGGGATAAGGTAAAGCTCTGCTTCACAGAATTCCAACTAATAGCTGTGAAGGAATGATGGAATTAGATAATCACCACGTGTCAAATACCACAGTAATTGCTGGAGGCAAACATCATCAATGGATGGTAAAATCAGTGGATAAAAGTATAATGGAAGACTGGATGTTTTTGTAGTCTCACCCTCAAGATACTTATTAATTACAAAGGAAAAACAGGAACTTTATGTTAGAGAAACTTGGCAGATGGCACCTTAATCAAGCGATCAATGTTAACATCACCAGTAACAGGACAAATTAATTGTTACTGACATTTTATCTGCTTGTCCTAACAATAATTAGAAAGCTGTGTCGAGATCTCTTGCTTTGGTGGTGGATTTGTCAATATATCCCTTAGGGTCATCATTTTTATCTTTCTAAATTTTAGGTTATTTTATTAGTGAATATAAGTGCATAACTATTAAATCTGGTAAAACAGAACCATTTATCAATATGAAGTGGTCCTCTTCATTACTAATAAAGCTTTGTGCCTTATAGCCTATTTTGTTTAATATTAGCAAAGCTACCTAAGCTTTTCTGTATTTCTGTAGTATTTCCCTGATAGATCTTTCCCCATCCTTTTACTCTCAACTATGTCTTTATTATTTTGCTGTGTCTCTTTAAATGATGTATGGCTAGATTTTATTTTAGTCAATATAAAAATCTCTATCTTTTAACTGGCAAGTTTAATACATTTGTATTTATTGTAATCATATATTGTGTTATATACTGTGTGATATTTGGACTAGATACTTTCAATCTGTCTTACTTATTTTACTTCCTGTTTTATTGTGCCTCTTTTTTTAGTTGACTAACTACTGATGCTGGTTTTACAATTCAGTTTCCTCATTATTGGTTTGGAAGTTGTATACTATATTTCTATTCTCTCATGGGTCACCCATGATATTTTATCATGCATATTTAACAACTTGAAGTTTAAAGTTAATATATATCTTAATGTGCCTCCCAAACAATTATAATAGCTTTGGAACACTAAATCTAATTGCTCTCCTCCAGGGGTTTATTATAAAATTATTATTCTGTACAGAAAACAATTTCTCATATTTAAGATTTTTTTTTTAAATTTCATTCTCATGATTCCTTAGAATTTCATTTAGTCAAGATCTATTGGGAATAAAGTCTCAATTCTGAATATATTTTTATTGCACCCTCATTTTCAAAAGATATCCCAAGAAGGTTACACAATTCTAGAGGCAAATACTTTCTCACAATATTTTGAGTATATTTATTATTCCAATATTTTCTATCTTGCAATGGTGTTTATAAGAAGTCTGCTGTAAATCTCTGATTATAACTTCCTGTTTATGATTTGCCTTTTCTGTCTGGTTGCTTTTTAGATCTTGTCTTTGCCTTGGTGTTTTTAAGTTTCATCACAATATGTCCAAGGAATCAATTTCTTTATCTCAGTCATTAAGCACTGTGCTCACAGTGTGTGTGAAAAATCTGTCTCATACGTTCTGGAGTATTCTTAATCATTATCATCATTTCCTTAAATATCATTCTCTTTACTCTTTCCTTCTGGAATTCCAAGTGTTACACCTTTGTAGTCCACCCTCAATGTCCATTATCTACTCATATTTTCCATCCCCCCTCTTTTAAAATATTTTATGTAAAAATAGCTTTATTGTTTTTGTCAGTGTGGGATATATTCTTCTAAACAATTCAAACTATACAAAAAAACACAGAGAAGTAAAAAAAACACCTCAAATTTCATCATCCACAGATAGCCAAAGTTCACACAGTCATATCTCTAAGCCCTATACATATATATAATTTTATAAAACAAGATCACATCTCTATGAGCTGGACAACTTGCTTTTAAAAACTTAACAATATTCTACAGACATTTTTTAATGGTTTCTTTGTATTCCAATGTGTATGTTTACACATATGTAGATAGGTGACTGTGCAGGTTACACGGGTACACGTATGTGCATAGCTTAATTTATTCACTCATTCGATCTTCTACTGAAAAATGCCTCATTATTTCCATTCATCTCCTTTTTTCTTTGTGTTGCAATTGGGCTGTTTCTTCAGTCTGTTATCCAGTTCTCTTTATCTGGATCTAATCTGCTAATTTCAATGTCTGTGTTTTTATTTCTAAAAGTTTTGCTTTGTTCTTTTTCAAATCTGCCTGGACATGTTGTTTTGGTTTTAAAAACTAATACTTTAATTTTTAGGACAGTTTTGAGTTTGTAGAAAACTGAGCATGCAGTACAGAGATGTCCCATATGTCCCTATCCCCCTCCTCAGTTTCTTCTCTTTTTAATATCTAAAAGATATCTTTAATATCTTTTTAGTATCTTAAGAGTAGTGCATTTGTCACAATTTACGGACTAGTATTGATACATTATTAACTAAAGTCTACAGTTTACATTAGGCTTTACTCTTTGTGTTCTATACTTCTATGGGTTTTGAAAAAACATAGTATCATGTATCCACCATTGCAGTATAATACAGAATAGTTTCTTCACTGCCCTAAAAATCTTGTGCTCCATCAACTCATCTCATCCTCTTCATAAACCCCTGATCAACACTCACCTTTTTTTTTTTTTTACTGTCTCCATCAATTTACCTTTTCCAGAATGTCACATAATTGGAATCATACAGCAGGTAGCCTCTTCAAACTGGCTTTTTTCACTTAGCAATTTGCATTTAAGTTTCCTTCATATTTTTTTCATGGCTTGTAAGATTTTTTTAAGGCTGAGTCATATTCCATTGTATGGATGTTCCACAGTTTATCTATTCACATGTTAAAGGATATTTTGATTGCATCTAGTGTGGGGAAATTATGAATAAAATTGCTATTATGTGCAGGTTTTTGTATGAACATAAAGTTTCAACTGATTTGAGTAAATGCCTAGGAGTGTGATTGCTGGATCACATAGTAAGATCTTACTCTTAGATCTGTAAGAAACTGTCAAACTGTCTTCCAAAAGTGAGGGTGCCATTTTGCGTTCCCACCTGCAATGAATGAGAGCTCTTGCTGCTTCACATCCTCATCAACATTTGGTATCATCAGTTTTTTGGATTTTAGCCATTCTGATGTGTGTGTAGCGGCATCTTGTTGTCCTAGTTTGAAATTCCCTAATGACATATGATGCTGAAAATTGTTTCATATGCTCATTTGCTGTCTGTATATCTTCTCTGGTGAGGTGTCAGATCTTTTACCCATTGTTTGAGTTGTTTTCTTGTCTTAGCATTGAATTTTGAGAGTTGTTTGTATATTTTGGATACAAGTCCTTCATCAGAGTTTTGCAAATATTTTCTCCAAGTTTGTGGCTTGTCTTTTCATTCTCTTTCACAGTGTCTTAGTGGATAAAAAAATTCATTTTTAGGGAAGCCCAATATATCAGTTTTTTCTTTCATGGATCATGCTTTTGGTGTTGTATCTAAAAACTCATTGCCAAACTCAAGGCCATCTATATTTTCTCCTATGTTATCTTCTAGGAGTTTTATAGTTTTACATTTTACATGTAGGTCTATGATCAGTTTTGAGTTAATTTTTGTGAAAGGTGTAAAGTGAGTGTCCAGATTCATTTTTTGCATGTGAATGTCTAGTTTTTCCAGTACAATTTGTCAAAAAGACTATTCTTTATCCATTATTGCCTTTGCTCCTTTGTCAAAGATCAGTTGACTATATTTACGTGTACTTATTTTGGGGCTCTCTACTCTATTCCATTAATCTATTTGTCTATTCTTCTGCCAACAGCACACTGTCTTGATTACTATAGCCTCACAATAAGTCCTGAAGTTAGGTACTGTAGGTCCTACAACTTTTCTCTTTTTTAAAGATTTATTTGACAGAGAGAAAGAGAAAGAGAGACAGCAAGAGAGGGAACACAAGCAAGGGGAGAGGGAGAGGGAGAAGCAGGCTTCCCGCGGAGCAGGGAGCCCGATGTGGGGCTTGATCCCAGGACCCTGGGATCATGACCTGAGCCGAAGGCAGACGCTCAATGACTGAGCCACCCAGGCGACCCTTACAACTTTTTTCTTTTCCTTCAATATTGTTGGGTCTTTTCACCTCTCTATATAATCTTAGAATTAGTTTGTTGATATCAACAAAATAACTTACCAGGATTTTGATGGAGACTGCATGAATCTACAAAACAAATTGGAAAGAACTGACATCTTAAAAATATTGAGTCTTCCAATCCATGGAATATCTTTCCATTTATCTAGATCTCCTTTGATTAATTTCATCAGAGTTTTCCTTATAAAATTCTTATATATATTTTGTTAGACTTATACCTATTTCTTTTTTTTTGTGGTAATGTAAAGGTATTGTGTTTTTTATTTCAAATTCCAATTATTCATTGCTGAGACATAGAAAAGCAAATGACTTTTGTACATTAACCTTATATCTTGCAATCATTTATTAGTTCCAGAAGGGTTTTTTATTTTTCTGGGTTTCATTTTTGGTGAATTCTTAGGGATTTTCTACCTGGACAGTTTTATTTCTTCCTCCCCATTTTATTTCCTTTTCTGGTCTAATTGTATTAGCTAGGACTTCCAGCGCAATGTTGCACAGGAGTGGCAAAAGGGAGTTTCTTGTTCCCAGTCATAGACAGAGAGCATCTAATTTCTCATCATTAGGCATGATGTTAGCTATAGTGTTTATCATTGAGTTGAGGTTATTTTTAGTTTTTTGAGAGTTTTTGCCATGAATGGGTGTTAGATTTTGTCAAAAGTTAATTCTAAATGTATAGATACTATCACATGATTTTTTTCATTAGCCTGTTGATGTGACAAATTCTAGTAAACGATTTTTGAATTAGGAACCAGTCTTGTATACCTGGAATAAATCTACATTGTTGTGGTGTATAATATATTGTTGGATTTTATGCGCCAATATTCTTTAGGGTTTTTGCATTTATGTTAATAAGAGGTATCGGTCTGTAGTTTTCCTTTCCTGTAAATGTCTTATCTGGTTTAGGTATTAGAGTAATGCTGGCCATATAAAATGAGTTAGGAAGTGTTCCTTTTGCTTCTATTTTCTGGAAAAAAAATTGCAGAGAATTGATATGTTTGGTAGAAGTCACCAATGAAACCATCTGGACCAGTGCTCTTTTTTTTGAAAGGCTATTAATTACTAATTCAATTTCTTAAATTTTTAGGGCCCATCTACGGTTAACCAATAAGAGTTCCATCCTCAGCTTCCAACATCAACTACTCCTTTTTGGTGTGTCTCTTAGGTCAAGCTCCTGAGAAGAGCATCTGATTGGTTGCAGCACATTTTTTTTCAAGTGCCTCCAGATGTAAATTAAATGACACTCCCTGGGTCCAAATACATGAAACCAGGAAGAAGAAGGTCACGTAGTATAGTTTGAGGCCATTAAAGGGCCAAGTCCTTGGTCAGGACAATTTCTTTTCAAAAGGACTGTGGAGGGGCAGGCAACAAGTGATGAGTATCTCAGGAGTGGGTGCCAATTTAACAGGTGTTGAGATTTGAAGAATTTCTGTATTTTTAAAAATGTCTTTGGTATTGGTATCTGAGTAATGCTGGTCTCAAAGAGTAAAATGGAAAGTATTCTCTTCTCTTCAATTTTCTGGAAGAGTCTGTGTAGAAGTAACATTACTTTGAATTCAGCAGTAAAGGTATCTGGGCTTGGAGTTTTCTTTGTGAGAAGGTTTTTGTTTTGTTTTGTTTTGTAGCTATAAATTCAATTTCTTTAATAAATATAGGGCTATTGAAGTCATCTATTTCTCCTTGTGTGAGTTTTGGTAGAATGCGTCTTTCAAAAAATTGGCCCATTAGTTATCAAATTTGTGGGCATATAGTTGCTCACAATATTCCTTTATTATCCTTTTAACATCCATGATGGTCCCTCTTCATTTCTGATATTAGTAATTTATGTCTCCTCTCTTTTTCTCTTTGTTAGACAGGCTAGATATTTGTCAATTTTATTGACCTTTTCAAAGAACCAGCCCATGGTTTCATTGATTTTCCCTATTGTTTTCTTGTTTTCAATTTCACTGATCTCTGCTATAATTTTTTATTATTTTTCTTCTGCTCCCTTTAGATCTATATTACTTTTCCTTTTCTAGTTTCCTAAGATAGAGGATTAGACTATTTCTTATTTTCTGTATATATGTAACTCAATGCTATAAATTTTCCTCTAAGTAGTGTTTTCACTGCATCCCACAAATTTAGATGTTTTATTTTCATTTAATTTAAAATATTTTTAATTTCTCTTGAGACTTTTTCTTTGATCCATGTATTATTTAGAAATGTGTTATTTAATCTCTAAATATTTTGGGATTTTCCAGCTATCTTTCTGTTATTAATTTATGGTTTAATTCTATTGTGGTCTGAGAGTATTTTTTTATATGATTTCCATTCTTTTAAATTTGTTAAAGTATGTTTTATGGTCCAAGAACGTGGTCTAGCTTAGTGAATGCTCCATGTGAACCTGAGAAGAATGTGTATTCTACAGCTGTTTGATGGAGGTTTACTTTACTATTCTTAGAGCTGATATTAGCATTTGATTTTATAGAAAGCTTTTGCATTTTCCTTCTGCTCCCAATTCATTTTAAGATCAATGTTCTTTCAATTAATTACTGCATTAAAATTAATGTATGCACAGATAGTTATTTTGATTTCATATTGTAATAATATTTCATGTTATACCATGTAATAAAGCAAGAAAAAGAAATGAAAGGCAAAAAAGGCTTAAAAAGTAATATTGTCTTGTTTTTCAGACATGATTGTCTATATAGAAATTCCTAAGAAATCTACAAAAAAAAATACTGAAGGTATAATTTGGCAAAGTCCCAAGCACCGAGATCAATATATTATCAACAAATCATTGGAAAATGAAATTTAAATGCATATATTTATACACACACATTAGTTCATGCAAGATCCAGTTGCATTGTGACAGAAGGTCCCTTTAGAGTATACAATTTACTTGAATGCTAGAAGTGGAAATACTGGGGAGCAGCTATTAACCTTTTAAATTATGTGAATTTAAAAATAATAACCTAAGGAATAGTCTAAAGAAGAATTAAGGCTCTCAGGTGCAATGTAACCACTTCACAAAATTGAGGGACCTGCAAAACTCTCGCCCTCCCAACCCTCCTCTGTAGAAACAGGTCTGATAGAAAAAAAGAAAAATGTGAGTTGGAACTAAGAAAGGAACAGCTGAACAGAAATTTGAGTTTATAGAAAAAAATGCCAAATGTTTCTTAAAAGCCTATTCTAAGGGTGCCTGGCAGGCTCAGTCAATGGAGCATGCAACTCTTGATCTTGGGATTGTGGGTTTGAGCCCCATGCTGGGTGTGGAGATTGCCTAATGTTAAATCTTTAAAAAAAAAAAAAAAGCCTATTCTAAACACTGAGTTGTTTGGAGGTACTACTGAAAACCCACAGATGATATGTACCCTGCTCTCTGCTGTCCTGGGGCTTATAATCATGATTCAAAGACAAAATTACTTTCCGAAAAGCTAAATAATGCAGTACTCTATGATTTAGTGCCCAGATGAATGGTCGAGATAACCATGGCAGGAGCTCGCCTGAGAGAAGGGAGATAGCGGTGCGGGCTGATATGTTAGGAGAACACTTCAGGAAAACAAGAAATAATGAGGGAGGACAACCCAGGGTAGGGAACAGATAAAGGAGAAGAAAGAAACTCTATCCCTAATAAAATGATGTGGCTGGCATGATCAGTCCCTCCTCCTTGACTTCACAGTTCCTCTTTGAAGATGATCTGATGTGCTGGTTTAAGGAGGGTGACAGAGAAGGAAGAAATCGAAGTCAAGCTGCTCTCCTTCCCTCCAGGGGTCCCTGGCCCCTGCCAGCAACTCCAGCAGTTGAGCGGCCCTGGGGTCCCAGCCCCAGCCTCTGCTTGAGGACTGAGTTCAGAGGAAGCAGGGTGCCTTCTGGCAAGCAGGGCCCCCAAACCACAAAGACCCACCGAGTACCTAGGCCAGAGACTCATCAAGCTAGTCACAGTCACAGACAGAAGGGAGACATGAGAAAAGATTCTTTTAAATGTTTTAAGTTGAAATATTTAGAAAGAGCTGTGATTAAAAGGCATGAAAATCACAGACCTGTACCTCTGAAACAAATAATACATTATATGTTGAAAAAAAAAAAAGAAGATTGTAGGAAGGGAAAAATGAAGGGGTTCGGGAAATCGGAGGGGGAGATGAACCATGAGAGACTACGGACTCTGAGAAACACACTGAGGGTTCTAGAGGGGAGGGGGGATGGGTTAGCCTGGTGATGGGTATTAAGGAGTGCACGTATTGCATGGAGCACTGGGTGTTATACGCAAACAATGAATCATGGAACACTACAACACAAACTAACGATGCAATGTATGGTGGCTAACATAACAAAATAAAATAAAATAAAATATAAAAAAATGGAAGAAAAAAAGGCATGAAAAATATGGCAGAGGAAATAAGAAGAGACTGAAAAGATAAAGAAAATAAATACTGAAAAAACAGTGTTGAAAACAATTTTTTTTTTTTTTAAAATACGGTTGTATTTTAAAGACTACGAAAAATAAGCCTTACGGATTTCCTACTGGGAAATGATGAACAGAGAAGGGAACCAAAGAGAAAGAGAAATGGGGAGTAGAGGGAAAAGGTGAGGGTAGGAGAGGGAAAATAGAGCTAGAGCTCATCTCCTATGAACATTCCAGTATTGGATATTTTGAACTATTCAATACTGGATAACTAGCTTTCTTTCCTTTTTTGCTGTGAAAACACAGTTAGCAAAAGCATTAAAGCCAGACCAGCCAGAAAACATACACAGCCCGTGGCAGGAGAACAATGTGATAGCCACAGACTTGGGTCATCAGAATCCTGCTCTCTGCAGACACGGATCATGTTCGTGGTTTTGGTCAACGTCTGCATTTTGCTAGTAGCCCACACAATGGAGAAGGGATTACACTGTAGGAGAAGTGTGGTATTCTTGGGTAGCATAATCCTGCTATCCTAAGTATGTGTACTTGGGCCAAAAGTTTCTCAGAAGCCGTGCAAACAAACGCAGAAATAAAGACAAGGAGTGCCAGGCAATCAGTAGGGACAATTTTGTTATAAAAAGTCTAGTCTAAACACAGCTGAACTCCTGAGGCTAAGTCTCTTAAGACACGGGTTTCCAGGCTCTCTTCCTATTAACACCCTCCCATCCCTCCTTCCCTTCCCTTATCTCCCTCAACAGTTTTTACGAAGCACCTACTCTCTTCTAGGCATTGTGCCTGCTAGGGTCTCCTTCGATTTCTAGATTTTCTTCCTTTCCCAGGCTGAGCAAATTATGTCCTTCAGGCTAAATATGTCTTCCTGTCTCCAGTCCAGGATCCCAAGAGTACAAGACGGCTAAAGGGGTTCCGGTGCCAGCCATCCCAAAAGACAAAGGCCACTGCTTCCATGGAGCACATCAAAACACACCCAAATAATTTTTTAAAGAGAGGAAAAAAAAAATCACTCCCATGACTGATTCCCTTGTAGAGAACAGACTTGGCTAAAACAAACTCAATTATATACAATCAGTCCTACCTACTCTACTGCTCCATGATTCCCGTATTGAGAAGGCTCTTGACATCTGTTTTAGGAAAAGTAGTAAGAAACAGCCAACTGGTCTGAACGGCCTTATCAGAGTCACGTTGGGTTACGGCATTTGTTACTCTGTTGAAGCAACACGGCATTAAGGCCAAGTACACACCAATGTCAGTTGTGACATATTCCCAACCTAGAAGAAACTTTTCTTGCCGTCAGCGTTGTGGTAGAAGGCAATGGGAATTGCTACTGGTAATGGTTAATGTTCATTTCTTCCTGTCCCACTTTCTATAAACACGGTAATGCCTATACAAGCTCATTACTGTAAACTGAGCACATTTAAATTGGCAGTAAAACCAGAGTATTTACTCTAGTGCACATATAAAGTGCCTCATCCAATGTTTTGGAAATGTTTCAAGTTTTGAAACCCAGCAGCTGGCAGCTTTACAAGCCAAACCTTACGCTTAAATCACTCACTCTGGAAGGTTTTTTGGTGTCCCGTGTCAGGTAGTACCATTCAGCAGACACTCATTCCCCCACCCCTCGGATTCTTCTGCAATAAATTTGCATTCACAGGGCTCTTATAACTCTTCCAGCACCACAGACTCCTGATGGCTGTTGATTAAATGTATATATCCTGTGCATTTAATCTGACTTTCATTATGGCCACTTCGTAAAAACGCCACAGACTGGACAAGCGATGACACATAGCGAGAACCTGGAATCCCTGCAAAGCCTCAGATTAGGTTTTTTCTCCTTCTTTATTAATCGTGACCATTTTGTGGCCCAGCTCTAAATCAGCCGGAGTATTTGACAGCAAATGTTCCTATCTATGGATTATATATAACCTGTCCCACACACCAGATGAAAAAGGGATAACCCTGGGAGAGGAAGGGCTTGCTTCCATGTAAATCATGTTACAAATTGGACAACACCCAGAGAGTTCATTGTTCAACCTCAATTGAAGGCCATTCCCATTTACTATTCCCCGAGAATCGATGTTAATTAAGGCGGACCGAGACCATAAATCAGCCCAGGAGTTTTACAGTGTAATTCAGCATTAAGCATATATATTTAAATTAAAAGTAACTGATTAACCATGAGAGTTTTTCCAGAAGTGGCTGGGGCCATTTCTTTATAACGAAGACGTGTCACCTTTCATTTTTGTGAAGAGAGGACATGAAAGAAATAGTGTATTATCTTCCAAAAGGGGGAATTAAGGCTAGGAAGTGAGTCACAGCACTGGTTATGGGGAGGGAGGAGCTGGAAAGAGAGAGGGAAGAGAAGGGCAGCAAAGAGCTGCATGGGAAGGGGAAGCAGCGCATCTTCCGTCTCCCTTCAAATCCTTAACTCTTCCTCTAGCCGCCATCATTCGCTCCGCACCTACCACACGTTAGGCTCTCTGCTAGGCACGGGGTGGGCAGACAGAAAGAAGTAAGAATCAGTGCCTGCCCTTGGAGTACGTGTTCTTACTCTGTAGAGGGAAAGACCGTCACAGTAGCAAGATGCGACAACAATGTTCACAAGTATTTGTGGAACTCCCACTCTGAATGCGCTTCAAAGATAATATACTTCATATTCTAATTCTGTGAAATGCTAGACCGGTCATTTGTGCGCCTCAGAGAAACCCCACCGAAGAGCCACACCCGCCTGACAGAAGCCAGGAGAACATCCTTGTGGAGGACAGGACCCGGGCTTCATCAGGAAAAGCTCTGGCTCTGTGAATCCACGGTTGAAAAGACAGGGCTATCTGATGAAGAAGTCCTTCTTCAAGAGCCGTGCTAACAGAGCCCATCAGCACACGCCTCACTACACTGTGAAGAGGAAAACTACCTGCAGAGAGAGAGAATCTGGGAGAGGAATTTGTTTTAACCCAAAGTACGTGCTTAATGCACAGTCAATGAAAAATTCAAATTAGTAACATTACTAGATGCCCACGGTATACCGAGCATTTTCACTATTTCACAAACCTGTGATGTAGGTATTTTCTTTCCAGATGTGTAAATGAAGGCTCGGGTTACCTGTGCAAGTTTATACTGCAAATAATTTACAGGGCAAAAACTTGACCGTAGGTCTCTAAATGCTAACTACAGAGCTTTTCCATTCCTCTTGACATTACTGGTCCCCCCCCCCCCCC